>NW_022157272.1:0-72327 GCF_007821495.1 Lachnellula hyalina
ACTGGGATTTTTGTAGGGAGATGGTGGGGGGCGGGGAGTTATATATATGTGCCGTGGTAGTAGGCTTGAGCTATTGAATTACAGTACTGGTAGTATATATCTAATAATTGAAAAGTCCAATAATTTGAACAAATTTAAGATTTCCTCCAGTGTTTATTCATAATTACTGTCACTACTCGTAAGCCATGAAACCCACTCCCTGCACAGTGGACTGCGATTTCAGCCAGTCAACGCCCCTGCAAATGCCCCAATATAGCACCCAGCCTCCTCAACGCCACCGACTTCTCAGTCCCCCCATCCCCACTCCGGTCCCTCATCTCCTCAACCTCCCTCCTAGCCTCCCTAACAAGCGGCAACAGTCCACCCCAAACCTCATTCGTATACCTCGTCAGAACACCCTCCCATTGCTCTCTCCATGCCAGCAAATCCACACTTTGAGTTTGAGGTATCAGATTCAACGAGTGCCCTGCATCAACGATATCGGTATGCTGTTCTGCAGGTGCAAATCCGACCAATTTTTTCGTCATAGCTCTTAACTCTGTTTTTTGCTCGGCAGAAAGCCCCCAGTCATACTCCTGCTCTTCGGTCCCTGGTTCCGGGGCTTCGAATTGCTCGTGCGAGTTGGAAGGGGCGGATGAGAGGAGGCCTAGGACGTCTTCCCCATCTCTGCTTTCTTGCTCCATGACCGTGGTGTGCTGAAAGAGGCGTGAGGATGGAGGGTTCATACGAGCAGGGGATTGAGCTTTCGTCCATGCTTCAGCTAGTGCATTACTCGTACTTTCATTTTCATCTTTTCCAATACTAATGTCATATCCCGTGACTGGTGATTCGGATGGTTGGAAAGAATCAATCCCGTCCAAGAACGCGGAGAATTCTTTCTCGGATTGGACTGCATGTTCGTCGCTATGCCCGGCCCTGAAGCTTGTGCCGGATCCTGGGCCAGCGGATTGTGATGGGTGCAATTGGGCGCTTTTGGAACTGTCTGCATATGCTGAGCCTGAGCTGCCACTTCCTGTTCCGGCACGGCTTGATGTGCCCTTGGCGGAACTTGAGAATGCTGCTGCGGCGGTGATTTCGCTGGCGTTTGGTGCTGTGAGAGCACTGCGCGTAAGGCCACTTGCTGAGGCTGTTACTCGTGAGAGGAGAGATAGATTTTCTGGTGGTTTGGATGGTGCGTTCTCTGGGTCTTTTGAAGGGGGGGCGGAAGCTTTGCCTTTGCCTTTTTCGGAATCCATATTGCTCTCGATCTCTCGTTATGTTGGTGGGGCATCTGATGTTTACAAGAGAAGGGCGTCACGGGCTAGCTGTGAGGGTATTCATAGCATTTGAGTGGTAGTTGAGAACCCATGGATTGGAATGCAACACAGCTTCGGATCTGAGGACTGGCCTTACCCTATTGGGCATTTGCAGCACTTTTGAATCGTATAGTATGAAAATGTGAAAGAAGTCGATGCTTGCGTCGGATGTACTTTTTGAAGTGGAGTGGAGTGGTCTTCATGATCATGGAAAGACCTAACCGAATCTCGCCGAACAGAAGTTGTATTGGGACTGACACGTGACAGCCTTCTGCAATAAAAACTAGTTGTATTTAGCAACTATACCAGTCCAATACTAAGAGAAAGTAAGGAGTTCCACGTTGAGCAAAGTGTCATCTAGGGTTCTTGAAGACGGACCGGCCCGGAGCGTGGATCTCTCAAATTGAGTAAGTGATTCTGGGTATGGGAAAGAGGGTCAATTAAGAATTCTTAAATGGGTCGTGGGGCTTGGAACATTGGCATTGTGTTGTATGATCAATCAATAGTAGGAGAGAAAGAAAATAGAGGGGATGGGAACATCCTTATCACCTTCAAAAGAGTAGAGCACCCGCCTCATGTGAGTCTATTATAGTATACGGGAATCTATGTGTAGGACCATGTACTCTGATACAGCTTACAACTGGAATTTTGGAGCCATCTTAGGTTTTGATTGGTGTTTAGCTGCTACAAATTAACGTGCTATGCATATATACACCTGGTATATCAACTTGCAGAATGGGATACCGGTAAGATCATCCAACCTATATATATGCGGGCACGTTCGTACAGTCTCAACTAGATAGTTGAATTCGGGTTGATAGAACCCGTACTCATGGGAAGGGCCTTAGGATTGAAGAAAGAAGTTGTAAGGCGTGAGGGCAAACATATATCCAGATAAAGATTTCGCTTTGCTATCACATTGGCTGAGCTTGGAGCTTCTGTTGGTTAAATTGAGGTTTGCTCACAGATTTGAAAAAAAATGAAGCTTTGATTTCCTGCAGCAAATAGCCAAGTCATATTTGAATGACTGGTTAGAGAGAAGCTGCAAGTTTCGTGGCTTTGGATTGTTAAAGGTAACATATAAAAAAATGGGCGGGTTGGAAATTCAAAAATGTTGCTTGCGTTTCGCCTCCTTCTTTGTCAGCCGCAAATGGAAGTGGGAGCTCGTCAAGTCTCGCCAAGCCAATCAGCCAAACCACAGCCAGCCAGAGCCCACGACATCTTCAAAGTCATCTTGCACTCGATTCTACACCAATACCCATTCACTCCATCGTGTTGACTTTCGAATTCACGTCGTCGCCCAACTACCTAAAGCTCACCTAATTTATTCTAGCAGTTGTGTCGCCCGTTGACCGCCTTGACGTCCCGCATTTGGTTCCCACGCCATCACCGTCATCTCTCTCGAGATCCTCAACATTCGCGCCCAAGACATCCTTGCACTTTCTCTCGGCCTTTCCTGCATAAGATACCTATAAACCCTCCGGCACTGACCCCTCGACGCGATCGAGCTCAGACCCAGTCTCTTCTTTCAAGCAACAAGCTCCTTCCCGTACAACCTTTTGGCGGGGAACATTCTCCTCCACACGGGTTCTGAAAGATGGTAGAAGGGGAACCGAACTCTCCAACATGGAAGTTCACACAGTCAGTGCCCCTCTTCCTCTGCTGATAGATGATGTCTCTCGGGGTGCCTTTCCAGTCCACCTGCGCCCAAGGAATCTCTCGCCTTGCGGGCAACTTGTTATCCTGCTTGTAACAATGCTAACTCCCAATCAGATGTTTTGGTGATAAGGGCGATGTAGAGGATATCACAGAGGGTTAGTTCATGGTCCCTTCTTTACGTTTGCGGATTGATATTGCTGCTAGTGCATCCATTGCAATCTGCAGTTCTATTACGCATGTGGGGGACAAAGCTGACGCGTGAGATCACAGCGGACATAATATCGACAGTCGAGTTCGATCATACGGGAAACTACCTCGCGACTGGAGATAAGGGAGGGCGGGTTGTTCTATTTGAGCGGAATGAAACGGTATGTGATGCCCTGGGTTACACTGAATCAAAGACACCAGAGCAGAGACTGACTGTGTCCGAAGAAAAAAACATGTGAATACAAGTTCCATACCGAATTTCAATCTCACGAGCCCGAATTCGACTACCTGAAATCCCTCGAAATAGAAGAAAAAATCAACAAGATCAAATGGTGTAAACGACAAAATGCTTCGCATTACCTCCTTTCAACTAACGACAAAACGATCAAATTATGGAAAGTCTTTGAGAAATCGCTGAAGGTGGTAGCTGAGAACAACCTATCACACGATCTAACACCGGGAAACTCTGCTGGAGGTGGAGGTGGTGTACGTCCGATCTCCAACGTCCATTTCGGTAGTTCCCACGACCTCAAACTACCCCGCCTCACACACCACGATACTGTGGTAGCCGCTGTACCTCGTCGAACCTATGCCAATGCTCACGCATACCACATTAATAGTATTTCTGTGAACAGCGATGGGGAGACCTTCATCAGCAGTGATGATTTACGTATAAATTTGTGGAACTTGAATATTCAAGATCAGAGCTTTAACATCGTCGATATCAAGCCAGCTAACATGGAGGAGCTGACCGAGGTTATTACAGCCGCAGAATTCCATCCACAGAGCTGCAATTGGTTTATGTATGCAAGCTCGAAGGGCACGATTAAGCTTGCAGATATGCGAGAGAGCGCTCTGTGTGACCAGCATGCCAAGCGTGAGCACTTCGAACCCTACTATCATTAATGACTAACATTGTTTTCAGAATTTGAGCAAGAGGAAGATCCGTCAGCCAGATCTTTCTTCTCCGAAATCATCTCCTCAATCTCCGACGTCCGATTCTCCCATGACGGACGTTACATCCTCTCGCGTGATTATCTGACAGTCAAGATCTGGGATGTCAACATGGAGAGGCAACCTGTAAAGACGATCCCTATTCACGAACATCTCCGACCCCGTCTTTGTGATACGTATGAGAACGATAGCATCTTCGACAAGTTCGAGGTTGTTTTCTCTGGAGATGCTAAGAATGTTATGACGGGCAGCTACAACAACAATTTCATGATTTATCCTTCGGATCCGGATAAAGAGGTTGAAGTGGTTCTGCAAGCCGACAAATCAGCATTCAAGGCAAAGAAGGTGGGTGTGCCGACCCCGATCAACTCGTCCACAAGCCCTACAGCTACGAATGGTGGAAAGAAGGGCAACTCGAGAGCTGGCAGCCCGGCAGCAGGAGCGACTGGCCAAGGTGGTAGAATGCGGAAGGAGACTGATGCCGACCAAATTGACTTCAACAAGAAGATATTACACATGAGCTGGCATCCATTTGAGGACAGCATTGCTATTGCGGCAACCAATAATGTAAGTTTCTTGAGGCTAGGTACAGGGACTTGACTAACTGTGCCTAGCTTTTTGTATTCTCGGCATTGTAGAAAGTGGTGCTGTGAGGAAGAGGTCTTTTGGTCATATTCTATCGGCGTTTCAATTCGTGACTAGCTACAGCATTCCTCAATCCCTCATCCCTGGGTTCTCATCTGCGTCCATGATCAGGCTTTGCTAGTCATCAGAAACGAACCCAGCATCATAGGTGTCAAAGGAACGATCCCATACAAATACGAGGGCGTGGTTTATGGAAATCTGGGAAATAGCAGTCATTATGGCGCGATGGTTCTCAGTTTCTCAATTGCGGGAGACTGCGAGCTGATATAGCCCAAATGATTAATGACATGGTTGACGTTAACATGACTTTGGGCGAGATTTCAGAGACCAAGTAGATTAGTCAACTCGCAGGTTGCGAACAATGCAGAGAAAGATGCAAGTAATTCTTCCGTGTATTATTGCATCAAGTGACGTTACCTCGGTGGAGAGAACAGAATAGGTAAGGCAACGGCCCCCTCTTCCCCATTATCTCACCTGCATACTTCAGCGGATATGCACGTCAATACAAGTGACAACCTGGCTTTCATATCCTGGCTACTTCCTACAGCTCTAGACAGCACAGCCCCCTCAATTAAGTATACTGTAATTCTAGATAGCATATAATATAATGAATATTTTTCTTTTCTTCCATTCAGATCTGTGTGGTGGATTCGAAGCTTATTTGTTTTCAAGCCACAGCCGTGAGTTTGGGCAACTCAGCCGGGCCTACTTGGCAAAACACATGAAATTGCCAGGGGTAAGCCGATCCCCTCAATGCCCAAAGCAGCCTGGCTTAGAGGCACCTTTTATGGCCAGTTACCAATGATGGGATTCTCCTTACAGTGCTTAGTAGGGTAGGCCCGCCTGAACCATCTCGCATGCTTTTCCTTTTTAACAGCCAGCAAGCAAGCGTTACCACTCGTTCTGCTTTTGCTGCCCGCCACCACACCACGTACAGCCTCTGCCCTGCCTAACTTCGGCATTTCATGCCCTAAGGAAGCCGTTTAAGCATACGGTACGGTACCTAGTGTACGGGTATAGTAGTAGTGTCTGTCATCAGTCATCTCATCCCACAGCCAGCTGCCGCTGTGTTTTTCTTTAAGTAAGTGCCTTGTGCCAATCCAATCCAACCCACCACCCAGTCAGCATGAACGGACCGCGTTGTGTTGTATTTGCGTGACAACGTGTCAGATCGCGAAAGTTCCTCCCTTACACAGAGAACCCGCAACCGACGGTTCCGGCTCCCAACCCAGCATCAGCCAGGACAGGACGAGACTGGACAAGACAAGACAATAATGGGGACGAAGAAACGCAAAACTGACTCTAGCAGCACGACGCAGTCTAGCCCTATGACAACCAGCCGCCGAAGATCAACCCTACGAGACCTTCAATCTACATCGGCCTCTGGCACCGATGGACATGTCATAATTCCAAAGGTCATCAATGCTGCGCCGTCCTTGGAGAAGGCTGAAATGTATGGCATAGACGACACACGGACCGCGTCCTCGAAGATGTTTGCTATGGCTGGTCGCATATTCATCGAGACCATTCCACAATGGCTGGCGGCGGGAGCTATGCTGGGCTTGATATTTGGTGGATGCTGCTCAAATGTGAGTGATTGATGCTCCTGTCCTGGGTGCATGATGTCAGATCTCAATGGAGGCTAATGACTTGTCTGAAGGTCTTTGCGCTGGAAGCTATTGTGAAGTAAGTTGAGGCTCTGCAAATCTACTCTGCTGGCGCGAATGCTAACATTTTGTCTTCAGAGTTGAGCCAGAAAGCGGTATGCACCACTTTAAAAGACCCCAGTCAATACATATGCTGATATCACAAAAGGAACCCTCCTAACCTTTGTACAATTCCTCTTCGTGGCTGTTACCGGATACATATCCCAATTCGATCGAAACCGAGCACCCCTCTTCCTCAAACCGAACCGTGTACCTATACGCCGCTGGATGATTAATATCCTCTTATTCTTCACGATTAATGTACTGAACAATCATGCCTTCAGCTACAACATCTCTGTCCCTATACATATCATTCTCCGTTCTGGAGGAAGCATCACGACCCTAGCGGCCGGCTATATATGGGGAAAACGATTCTCCCGTATCCAAGTCTTTGCAGTCACGCTCTTGACTGTTGGTGTTGTTGTTGCGGCGTGGTCAGACCAGCAGTCAAAAGTAAGTTCTCGCCTTAAATTAATTTGGGCTAAGCTAACACATTCAATAGAAGGGCCTCGAGACTTCACAAAGCCTACCACCTTTCAGCACGGGACTCGCCATACTTTTCGTGGCTCAAGTCCTCTCAGCTATCATGGGCTTGTACACTGAAGAAACCTATAAAGAATACGGGCCCCACTGGAAGGAAAATCTATTCTACTCCCATTTGCTAGCTTTGCCCCTTTTCATCCCATTCCTCCCAAATATGCACCGCCAATTCCTCAAGTTAGCTGCATCCGCGCCGTTAGGACTACCAGCCCACGAATCTCTAGACAATCTCCCCGTTGAGTTGCGAAGTGGACTGGACAAGATTCACATCCCGAGCCAGCTTGCCTATCTTGTCACCAACGTGTTAACGCAATATGCCTGTATCCGAGGGGTCAACTTGCTCGCTTCGGCAGCATCCGCACTTACAGTCACGATTGTGCTCAACGTACGGAAGCTAGTTAGTTTGTTGCTGAGTATATGGTTATTTGGCAATAGGCTATCACCTGGGACATTGATTGGGGCCTCCATTGTATTTTTCGCAGGAGGAATGTATGGTTTGGAAGGCTCTAAAGGTTCTACTCGTGCCAGGCATAGAGGTAGTGTTAGTGCGAATGGCAAAGTAGGCTAGAAATGAAAAATTTAAGGAGATGATCATGAGATGATGCCCATGCTCAAAGAAGTGAATTTAATCCTATTTAGTCTTTGTTAAAATCGGGACCTGCATGACGTTTAAAAAAGGAATCTTGGCGGGTCACCTCCACTTCGTAAATTTCCCGACCTTATCAGTATTTTATTTGGGACTCCACGTCCCTCCAAAAAAAATCAACACCATTTGCTCGTCATAATGCGCCCTGATGTGAGCAATTCGGACTCGGACATGGAGCCTTCCATGCTCCCAGATGCCGCGATAACAGAAGAAGGGACCCCAGAAGTAAAAACCCCATCAGAGGAAGAGGAGGGCATGCTCGCTCGGGACGTTCAACAGAAAACTGCCTACTATGATTACGCTACGGAAAAGCAGCTGAGCCAGGCAGATGCGAAGTTGTTCTATCAGAGGAGTCAACTCGAGGCCCAGAAGACTGGGGGAAGCAATTGGGGGAATTCGCAGAGCTCCCCGCAAGCTAGCCCAACGTTGATACCAAGGTCAGGCAGTATGACTTCTCTGAAGAGCAAGCAGAACTTTTCAACGAGGTGAGTAATCTTCTCGTAGAAGCTCTGTCATTTCTAATTCTCTAAAAGCTCTTCGAAGTACCGGCCCGCTGTCCCCATTGGTCTAGCAGATCCTGCAAAACACCCCGAAAGCAATACTATTCAAGAACCAGCTTATGGCGTGTACACACAAAGCCCAACGGGCATACATCGGACGGAATCCCTCCTACGAGCAGACCGGGGCGCTAGAGACCATTCTACACATCCAGATATACCCCACGAGCCAAAGCCATTGCTAGAAACAGAAGGACTACATGGAGCTGGCGCTGGAGTTGGCGTAGGAAATGGTGTAGGCGGATTCGCGGACAACGATGCGCACATTACATCGGAGCTGAGTACCATCTACTCCAAGATCCAGAAGATATTGGATACGCGGCACAAATACATGAGGTTGTCTTTGCAGGAGGAAGGCGACAATCCCAAGGATGACCCAAATTGGAAGATTTACCCCTCGCCACCGGAACCTGCTTGGTATGAAGAGCAGGATAACTCTAGTGTTGCAGCTGGAAAGCCAAGCAAGAGTGCCAGTATGTCGAATAGTATGGTTCTCGACAGACCTCGTACTAGAGGCAGCTCTTCGAATATGTCGCAACCTCCACAAAGTCCACAGACCCCGAAGGCTCCTAAGAAGAAGCGGAAGCCGGGTCAAGATATTGGTGCGGACTTTGACATGGATGATCTTCTACCTTTGCCTGGTAGCAGCGAGATGACGTTCCGTATGGATGAAAATAGTGTGTATCAGGTGTATGAGAATGCCAAAGCACTAGAGGTTGACACACCCGTTATCAATATCCCTACTATCCGGGAGTTTTACATGGATTTAGAAGAGATTCTCAACGTCTCCTCGGATGGACCGAGTAAAAGTTTTGCATTCCGCCGACTGCAGTACCTGGAAGGCAAGTTCAATCTGTACGTGCTGCTCAACGAGTACCAAGAGATGGCAGACAGCAAAAGGGTTCCGCATAGGGACTTCTATAATGTGAGAAAGGTCGATACTCACGTTCATCACTCGGCATGCATGAATCAAAAGCATCTGTTGCGCTTTATTAAGAGCAAGATGAAGAAGTGTCCGGATGAGGTTGTGATGTTCAGAGATGGGAAGCATCTTACTTTGGAAGAGGTCTTTCAGAGTATCAATTTGACGGCGTATGATCTCAGTATTGATACGCTCGATATGCACGTAAGTATCAGAGGCAAGTATGGTTTTTTTTGCATTGACTAACAGTATCAGGCTCATACTGACTCGTTCCATCGGTTCGACAAATTCAACCTTAAATACAATCCCATTGGAGAATCCCGGTTGAGGACGATTTTCCTCAAGACAGATAATTTTATCAACGGTAGATACCTAGCAGAGATCACGAAAGAGGTGATATCTGACCTGGAATCAAGCAAATACCAAATGGTGGAGTGGCGTATCTCAATATACGGCCGAAGTCTTGATGAATGGGACAAGCTTGCAGCCTGGGTCGTCGACAACAAGCTCTTCTCACACAATGTCCGATGGTTAATCCAAGTTCCTCGATTATTCGACGTCTACAAGTCCACTGGTCTGATGGAGAATTTCGAGCAAGTAATTGTAAATCTCTTCCAGCCTCTATTCGAGGTGACCAAGGATCCGACTACTCACCCAAAACTTCACATATTCCTTCAAAGAGTAATCGGTTTCGATAGTGTCGATGATGAGAGTAAGCCGGAGCGCAGACTGTTCAGGAAATTCCCTGTGCCGAAGGAATGGGAAACAAAGCAGAATCCTCCTTACAGCTACTGGATCTACTACCTATTCTCGAATATGGCTTCCCTGAACGTTTGGCGGAAGCAGCGTGGTTTCAATACATTCCACCTGAGACCCCATTGTGGTGAAGCTGGTGATACGGATCATCTGGCTGCTGCTGTTCTTTGTTGTCACAGTATCAGCCATGGTCTTTTGCTACGCAAGGTGCCGCTCCTACAATACATATTCTATCTCGAGCAAATTGGAGTGGCAATGTCTCCTTTGAGCAATAATGCACTGTTTTTGGCATATGAGAGAAATCCATTCTTACAATACTTCAAGAGAGGATTGAATGTCTCGCTTTCCACGGACGATCCTCTTCAATTTGCGTTTACAAAAGAGCCATTGATTGAAGAATATTCTGTCGCCGCTCAAATCTACAAGCTTAGCGCTGTAGACATGTGTGAGCTGGCAAAGAACTCTGTCACGCAAAGTGGCTATGAGTTTGCTGCAAAGCAGAGATGGCTGGGTTCTGATTTCTATCTACCAGGTGTGAAGGGTAACGAGATGGCCAAGAGCAACGTGCCCAATATTCGTGAAGGTTTCAGGCACGAGACATTGCTCCAAGAGCTTTCAATGTAAGCAACACTTCCCATTTTCGTAGATTAACTAGTTAACACAAGCAGGATTGAACGATACACAGCAATGGCCACCCCAGTCGCACCTAAACCCAGCAAAACCGAACAAATCCCTCAGATCCCAGAGAAAGTTCCAGTTTCGCCTACCTTATCTGTAAAGTCAAACGCCTCGTCCAGCACCGTAGCAGTCGAAACACAGCAATACCAACAATTCCCCTCCCAAGCCGCACGTATCCCCACCTCACACCAGCCTGAAAGCGCCAATTCTATCGCGACAAATAGTCCCAATCAACACGCCACCACGTTCAGCAAATCTAGGTCCGTCGAAGCCTTCTCGGACTTGCATTTGAGTGGAGGCGAGCCGAGGATCTTCCCGGGCATCGTCAGTAGAACGCAGAGAAAAAATAGCCATGCGAGGAAGAGCAGTTGGAGTGAGGCGGAGGATGGCAGGGGCAGGAGGCGCAAGGAGACAAAGGGGACGGATGGCGTGGTGGTCGAAGAGGGGAGTGATAGAGAGATAGAGGAGGCTGGTGGGTCGGAGATGGGATATGGGGCGTCAGATGGATGAATTGGAACGAATTGGTTTTGCGGAAAAAGATCGAGAAAAGAGTAGATTTTGATACCACCAGGGGGCAAAAGACTATACAGGGAAATGGCATCAATAAGATAGAGACAGGCGCTCGACTAGGGAAATTGTTGATTAGAAGTCTGTAGCAATACTCATGAGCCATAAGCTATGAGCCCTAATATTATGATCTTTCAAGTATTTCCTGAGTGACTGTTTCCTCAGTATCAACTCAATCATACATCCAAACTCAAGGTGCAGTGGTGAATAAAGATTCATGAAAAGTCACACTCTCTCCCCCCCCCTCAACTCTTTCCGGTAGTGATCTGCGACCCATGCAGCAACCCCCTCCTTCCCGACATGCATATTGTACAGTATAGTATCATTTTCCCTCCGATATCGCATCGACTGCAGATGGTCTTCCATTAATTTCCTTTTTCTTTTTCAATCTCCGAATCGAAAATACGGTGGCTGGACTGCTACAGTATTCCCGAGTGTTTTGCGCCGAGGTGGTACTGTACTGTCCCTCCTTTTCAAGTGTAGGCTAGGACTTGCACTACCGCATGTATACTCTGTGCGGAGTACTGTAGTACGTATCTTGTGGTGATGATTAATGAATGGGATGGGTGAATAAGGAAGGTGAGAAAAGTGCTTAGTAATTGATGGTGTATGGATTAGTAGTGTAAGTACAGTACATGGTTGATTGAGGGATTGAGATTGGGAAAGAGTGATCCACTAATCTTTCTCTCATTCAAAGGACAATCGACATACAGTACAACAGTACATTACATATATACTCTATCTACAAAATGTCTACCCCGCAACCGGTTGAAGATGACGACAGTGGTAGTAAGAAAGCACCTGCTTCCACTTCTACGGTCCTTGAAGGCGATGGTGGTGGTGGTGCTCGGGAGGTTTTGAATGGGGATAGGGATGGGAATGAGGATTCCGAGAGTGTTTTGAGGGATGGGCTGGAGGGGAAGTTGGTGAGGAAAATTGACTTGCGGTTGTGTACTATTGCGGGGATATTGTGTAGTTTGAATTTGCTGGATTCGGGGATTATTAGCAGTGCGTCTGTTACGAGTATCTTTGCGGATTTGGGGTTGGGGATTGGGAATCGATATGTGAGTTTTGCTTTTCTTTTCTTTTCTTTTCTTTTCTCTTTTTCCATGGCAAGAAAAGGGGGGAGGTTGAGAAGGTGAGTATATCAAGGTGGGAGGGAGAGGTGAATTGAGTCGCTCTTGACCCATCTATGAGGGGTTTGAGTAGGTGGAAAGGAAGCAAAGCTTGGATATCTTATTTTTCTACTCGCTGACGATGAAGATAGTCTGTTGCGATATTGGTATACACAGTTGCGAGCGTGACCTTCCAGTTACCGGCTACGATTGCAGTGAGGATTTTGGGGCCACGAGTAATGTTCTCGTTCATCACTGTGTCTTTTGGACTTATTACTATGGTAAGTCATAAGTGCAAGTATAAAGTCCGAGCCCTGCTGATCTGAGCAGTGTACCGCTTTCGTAACAACATGGAAGCAAATGATCGGACTCAGAATCCTCCTTGGTATTATGCAAAGCGCCATATTCCCTGGACTTAGCTATCTTATAAGTACATGGTAGTATGTCACCAGGATTCATCTACTTGCCACTCTAAAACACTTTAAAAGAAGTAAAGCTAACTCCTTTTCCTCAGCACCCGCAAAGAACAACAGCTTCGATATGCGTTTCTGCAGTCTGGAGAAGTGACTGTTGTGGGCTTGGGAGGGTTCTTGAACTTTGGCTTGAATCACCTTAATGGCAAGGGAGGACTCGCCGGGTGGAGGTGGATGTTTCTGGTCCAAGGACTCATTGCCATCGGTAAGTGCCCCGAATGTGCTATAGCTTTATTGCTGACGTTCTACTCGTAGTCATTGGCTTTGCAACTTACTTCTGGATTGTGGACTTCCCAGAGAACTCACACAAGAGCTTCTGTTTCCTCACATCGGAAGAGCAGGCTCTTGCTGAGACTCGTATCACGGATGATCGAGGTGATGTGAAGGCTGAACCTTTTGCTTTGAGAAGTTGTCTTGTTCACTTCTTGGATCTAAAGATATATGGCTTTTGCTGTTTGTTCTTCCTTTTGAATCTCGTTTCCACCAGGTGAGTCCAGTCTCATCATAAGCCAGGTGATGCAATGCTCCTCTGGGCTTTCCCAGAATACCTTTTCACAAATTCAGAGATACTTTGAATAGATAAATGCTGACTTGATATCGAATAGTCTCTCATATTTCCTGCCCATCATCCTCCAGTCAGGGATGGGATTCTCGTCTGATCAGGCAATCCTTCTCGCGGCGCCGCCTTATTTCTACGCCGTTATACCTGTGATAATATCTTCTATCGTGGGTGATAGATACCAACTTCGTGGTCTGGTCATTACTTTCAACTGCATCTGCACCGTGGCCGGGTTCAGTATGCTCGGATTTGCCTCTCAAGTCACAGTTCGATATGTAGGAACGTATCTTGCAACTGGAGCCTATGTGAGCAACTGGGCAGCAATGAACGCATACCAGGCATCAAACATTGTAGGACAATGGAAACGCGCAACCTTCGCGGCTGCAATCACAGCGTGTAATGGGCTCGGCGGTATCGCTGGAAGCTTCATTGTAAGACAAGATGAAGCCCCAAGATACATCACTGCAATATGGGTCAGCATTGGATCTCATATCCTCATCATCTGTATTGTTGTAGCCTTCTCGCTGTACTTTTGGTACGCGAATGGCCGGCAAAGAAAGGGGAAACAGTTGCTCGAAAGAACAATGGACTTTAGATATATTTATTGAGCATCCATGTGGGAGGCAATAATGGAATGTTTTAAGCATCTGAAACGCGTTGTACCAGATCCGCAACCTCATGATCATACTCCGTAATCCATTATGCGATGTGACTTTCCTAATTCAACCTGATATCATTGCCAAAGGCCGATTATTAGATGCCGTATGAATTTATTATGACTCTGCCTCTGTGGCACATTCTCAAATCCGTAACCGTGCAAAATAAAGTCTGTCCATATAGTCTCTATTGCTCAGTGACGTTGTGGTTGATGGAATCGAGTGAGTCCACCTTACGGGCCGATCCTGGAATTATACGGCGTGGGATTATAACCATTCGTGCACTTCCCATCTCCAGCTGCTGTACTGTAATCCGATTGTGCAAACCGACCTTCCACAACTGCTTCCACAGCTCCAGCACCAAATCTTGCCGAGTATTCTTTGAGCCGTGCCAGAATATCCATCCCTGAAACTCAGCTTCTCACACTACTTCTCACCTCCTCGGTTCTCCATAGCAACCCTGGAAGCTCCGGTTTCTCTATCGTCAACGCGGCCTTGAAGCTGGGACGGACCGCCCGTAATTGCATGGGGCTATTCCACGACCGATTCGCAGGACAGTAAACACCTCGAATCAACCACCGTGAGAGGCCCTGGGTGTGCCAGAAGAATATCTGAAGATGGGTTTCCTAGGTGTCTATAAGGCTGTCTACGACTACGAACCACAAGGGGAGTCCGAGCTTGCGATCACCGAAGGAGATATACTCTACGTGCTGGAGAAGAGTGGAGAGGATGACTGGTGGAGAGCAAAGAAGAAGGCATCTGGAGATGATGATGATGAACCTGTTGGCTTAATCCCCAACAATTACATTGAAGAGGTCAGTGACAGATGGCGGTGCATGGCTACAAATTTACGGCTGCCCTGGATCTTATGATTTCATAAGCGTGTACTCCGATGCGCCACTACAAAGAAGCTTGATCTTGTAAAGCTCAAACTGACTGATTATATCTAAGGCCCCCCCTCAAACACACGCCCGCGCGCTGTACGATTATACCAGGCAGACTGACGAGGAGCTCTCGTTTACTGAAGATGCACGACTCGAAGTCTTCGATTCCTCCGACCCGGATTGGATATTGGTCGGGCTGGATGGGGAATATGGATTTGCGCCAGCGAACTACATCGAAGTGAACGACGAAGAGACATCCGCCGCTGAACCCGCGGCACCAAGTCTTCCAAGGCGGCCTCCACAGTCTCGGGTAGCAGAGGAACCGGAACCCCCTAGCAGTCCAATCCACAGTCCGGCAGCAAATTTGGCAAATATAATGAACCAGCGAAAGGTATCTGCGCCTGCAGCGAGGCCGACACCTGCTCCTCCTCGACAGCAGTTCACCCCTGAGGATTCAGACGAAGATGAGCCTCCCACGCCAACGTTACCGGCTCGACCTGGCTCTCAGATTCAAGCTAGAGCCCCGGAACCTATAGATGTACATGCTTCAAGGGGCTCAGTATCCCCAATAGGAGTTACAGCGTCTCCGCCATACAACCGAGCTTCTCATAGGGGCATTGACGATGAAATGGCGTATTCATCTCCTGGCGGGTTCCACATGTACAATATCAATGAGATGGTATCCGTGATGGGTAAGCGAAAGAAGATGCCGACAACATTGGGAATCAACTCTGCTACTGGTATAATTATGATCGCCCCCGAGAAGGCTCGAGATGGCCCAGAGCAGAAGTGGACCGCTGAGAAAATGACACACTACTCGATTGAGGGAAAGCACGTCTTTCTTGAGTTGGTACGGCCGAGCAAAAGCGTGGACTTTCATGCCGGAGCAAAAGATACTGCCCAAGAGATTGTCAGTGCTCTAGGTGATATCGCTGGTGCCGTTAGGGCGGAAGGGTTAAAAGATATAATAATGGCAGGCTCAGGTCAAACACAGAAGAAAGGGCAAGTTCTTTATGACTTTATGGCACAGGGCGAAGACGAGGTTACGGTCGCTGTTGGGGATGAGGTTATTGTGATTGACGATACGAAGAGCGAGGAATGGTGGCAAGTACGACGTCTTAGGAATGGAACTGAAGGTGTTGTTCCGAGCAGTTATATCGAGATTACGGGAACGATATCTTCGCCAAGTACAAGTGGTATAAACGCGGGCCGATCTTTCAAGGACCAAAACCGACTCGAGGAGGAACGACTAGCGAAAGAATCTTTGAAAGCAGCACGGAGAGAGGAGGATATACCCGAAAGGGGCTCCAGTTTATCTGCTGGAGATAGTAGTAATAATCATGGGCAACACAGAGGCAGACGTGAAAGTAGTCGACCCGATCAAAACTCTCGAGCTTCTAAATCTAGTAAGCATAAACCCTCGGCTGTCTATTGATATACTAATCCCATAGAACCCGATCCTTCGAAAGTCCGAACGTGGACTGATAGATCGAAATCCTTTAGCGTTGAAGCGCAATTTTTGGCATTAAAGGATGGTAAAATTAATCTTCATAAAATGAACGGCGTTAAGATCGCCGTTCCTGTCGTTAAAATGTCGGTTGAGGATCTGGAATATGTCGAACGAATGACAGGAATATCTCTCGATGAGGATAAACCGTTATCGAATATTAAGAAGAACCAACGGGCACGAGCAGACAGGTCTCGGGATAGTGCCTCTCCTGTGGGTGCTTCGATTGAACGTCCAAAGCAGCCAGAGTACGACTGGTTCCAGTTCTTCCTTTCCTGCGACGTACAAGTTGGACTTTGCGAACGATATGCCCAAGCTTTCGCCAAGGATTCAATGGATGAGAGTGTTCTGCCCGATATTGATGCCGCAGTGCTCCGAACCCTTGGATTACGCGAGGGTGATATCATCAAGGTTATGAGGTTTCTCGACAAAAAATACGCACGTACAGGAGGTAAACGCAGCGTTAGTTTTGGAGGTGAAGAAGTCATGGATGGCGAGTCAGGCGGTATTTTTGCTGGTCCAGGAGGTGCTCTTAGGAACAATACTCGGAAAGGTCGCCCAGCACCTACAGTCCAAACTAGCGATGTTGTGGACCCCAAAGCATTCTCTCAGGAACCGAAGGAGAGGGCTCATGAAGGAGTGGCAACACCACTTGCATCTGTGCCTACGCCCACCCAGAAGGATGTGGTGAGAAATGGATTTGACGATGATGCCTGGGACGTCAAGCCCTCAAAACAACAATCCCAAACTACCGCCAGTCAACCTGCCCAACCGGTTCGGCCTACGGCCCCTGCTCAAGTACCAGCGATGACTGGTACCATGCAAGAATTGTCACTCCTTGATAAGCCTCTGGAACCTGCGAGAGCACAGCCCACGCCTGCGGCTCCCCAAATCATACAACAGCCACCACAGCCACAACCCCAACCTCAGGCTCAAGGGCCGCCACCTGTAGTGCCCTCGATGTTTACTGGCATTGGAAATCAACAAACCGGTCTCCCACCACAGCAGACTGGTGCACCTAACAATTTATTCAACCCGCAGGGTTCGCAGATGGGCATAGCTCGTCAAAGGCCTTCGCCCGGTCAATTTCAACCCCAGAGTCAAAGCGGGCTGATGATTCCCGCTCCACCTACTCGTCCTCTCTCTGCACCTCAGGCAAATCAACAGAGTGGGTTCTCGTTACCTCCGCTACAAGCACAAACCACTGGAATGCAGACATCGGCAGGCTTTCAGCAACCTAACATTGCTCCTCCCGGTCAAAGCCTCAACGAGATCCAAATGCGCCAACAATACACCGCGCAGAATAACATGGGCATGATGAACCAACCTCAGAACTTCAATCAGTTCAGCAATGGCGGAGCTCCGATTGGATACCAATACCCCATGCCGACAGGAGCGCCCCAGCAGAACTTCATGAATAATGGAACGAGCCCATTTGCCGACCCGCGATCTCAGCAATTTTCACCCATTCAAAACCAGCCTACGGGAATGCCAGGCCCTTTCCAACCACAGCAACAATACCCCCAAGCCACTGGAGTTAATTCTTTCCTGCCTCCCGCTTTGCAGCCCACGCCTACAGGTGTGCAACAACCGCAAAACGGCTTCAATTCTTTCATCCCACCCCCGGTTCCTCCTATTCCTCAGCAACAGACCATTGCGCCTCTGATTCCCCAGAAGACTGGCCCACCTCCGCCAGTAAGATTCGGTGTCACGGGGGATACAAAGAAGCTAATGCCCCAAGCGACGGGGCGCAGAGCAAACCTCTCGCAAGCCAGTAAGTAACCCAACATTTTGATGTATGAAATCCTCTAATAATGGAATTTAGCTCCGCAAAACCCTTTTGGATTCTAGACCGTGGGGTCTGTACATTCGTCGTAGGCTAGCGTTGGTTTTGTAGAATAGGCATAGTTGAACATAAAGATGTTAATAATCCACATGTTGAGTTGCTGGTACTTTTGCTTGCTCATGACTTCAAATTTGGTAGGCTTGGTGTATTATTATTTCTGTTCCTGGACTTCCTGCATACAACTACTTCCTAGTGGAAAGACCCTACCTGGTTCCTGCCTGTCATTGATCTTCGACTATTCCAATGTTTGATATCAATCGGCACTTCCTTTTTCGCTTGCTTGAGATGATTCGAAGAAAACTAAAAGAAAAGACAAACCATCTTATACTCCAGTTTTCTTTGTTTCATGTTGCGAGGTGGTGATCTCCCGGTCGGATCGTCACTTCCGTTGATCTCCAAACAATGTCCCGTCACAGAGCCTTCTCTGCACAGACTTTACCAGGAACCACCTTGTAATTCGAAGTTTATATTGATGTGCTGTTAAACCGTGCGAGTGAGGCTGAGCTGCTTCTTCGTTTGACTAGTAATTCGAAGTCCAATGGCTTGTCTGCGCTCGGAAGTTTCGCAACGTGCTGTGGCTTCACGGCCTCAAGCACGACATGTTGTAAAGTGACATTTAGCTAGCTGCATCCACCTCCTACCACCCAATTGCATCTGATCCCTTAGTATGCTGGCTTTGTACGAAACACTCTCTCTTGTATTTCCTTCGTCCGAATATGATTGCCGGCATCCCATAAAGCGCAATGCTTTCTGTACAGTACTAAGAGAGAACTCCACTGAAGTCTCAGTTCTGCGGATGCAAGGGGTATGTCAGTTGAAATGGACAGCAGATCGGAGTCCCAAACGTTCCCAGTGCGATTGAACGTTTGGGATGGCCAGCGCAAGGATACCTTCGGGATCTCCCCGATATGATGATCTCTGATCTTAGTATCGAGCTGGATATAAGGCTCCATCCTCAACGTTCTCCGCTGGACAACACATTCTCTTCCCACATCTCTTCGCTTCACCATAAGACTCGACGTCCATTCATCTCTAAACAACTCGTTCTCATATCCTTGTTATTTATCGGCCCTCATTCATAACTATCATGCGTGGACAGACCTTCTCTTCTTACGCGCTGGCCGCATTCGTCCTCACGGCCCACGCAGCTCCACTCGTAGCCAGAAACGGCGATATACTTCCCGCGAGGGGTTTTAATACCGGAAAGGCTGCCGTGGTAGTGGTTGGCAAGGAATTCGGACGCCGTCAGGCTTCGGCAACAAAGTCGGCGGCAGGTGCAGCAAAGGCTACTACTCCTGCGGACCTTCCGGGATGGTAGGTATTCCATTAAGATACGAGACTGTATGCTAACAAGGACAAAGCCCAGCAGTTAAAGGGGGCGCAGCGGCGTAAGTACCTATTTTCTTCTCTTGCGGCAAGAGCTTATTTTGAGAATATTTCAAACGCTTCAAGTGATGGAATTAATGCTAACTCATAACCGTCTGCAGATCAGGAAATAGAGCCGGTGCAGCCGCGAGTTCGGGAAAGGCGTTAGCAAAAGCTACCAAATCGGTAGCAGCTGGAGGTAAGATATGGAGAGTTTTTATAGCCAGCTCTGGCAAATTTTTGAAGGAATAAATCAAGTCTTGACCCCCAGAATGTCTTGGTGCTTTTGATTGATCAGAAAACCCCAAAGCAGCTTGAAATAAAAACTAACTCCTTGTTCTCCCACAGCGGCGGCAGGCACTGCAAAAGCCACAGCTCCCGAAGCAGGTGGCAATTCTACAACTTCTACAGCCGGAAAGGTTGAGGAGAGAGCTGCTCCATTAGGATGTGATCCTTCCAAGGTAAGATTCCATCTATGTGTCTTGGTCTGAACGATGCTAATGAACAATATAGCCCCAAGTTGAAGCAGCGAACGCTACCTCCTCCACACCAACCAGATCACCTAAACGTGCTCGGTCGGCTGCGAAGAAAGCTGCGAGCAGTGCTGCGGCCTCTGACCCACTTTCTAGCCTACTTGGTATGTTAATGATCCCGAGTCTGCCAGTTATGTTCTTGTGTTTGAATAGGTTCTAACATGGAGAAGGTGGTGCTACAGGTGGAGCGGGTAAGTTCACTTTATCATTAAAATGCTCGGGAACGCTTGCTAATTCTCTAGCCGGTGCTAATCCCCTTTCAGCGTTGCTCGGTGGAGGTATGTAACTCAGCAGCAATAAATACAGCGTCTAATATGCATCTAGCTGGCAGTACTGGAGCAACTGGAGCAACTGGAGCAGGAGGAAAAGGTTAGTTTCACGTTCTTCTCTTTGAAGCCTTGAGACTTCTTGCTGATCCTTCTAGCCGGTGCTGATCCCCTTGCAGCCTTGACTGGAGCACTTGGGGGCGCGGGAGGTAAATAAATCACCATATTTGGGGCGAAGTAATATAAAAATGGCTAACCGAGTTCTTTAGGAGCATCAGGAGGCGCTGGCGGGGCAGGTTAGTCCATCTTTCTTACATCTATCGGAAACTTGAAGTGTCAAGAAACAATCTTCTGTGAACGACCCCTTCATCGGGGCCTTTGAATTGAATAGTAGACATCGACATCTCATTGCAAAGCTCTACTTTTTACTTGAGATGGGACATTGGGTTATCTTCTTAGTATTCAGAACCTAAAGAGACCAAAAACAAATAATGCTGACTCCTTCTTAGCAAGTGCCAACCCACTAGCCGGTTTGATTCCACGCGCAACTGATTCTTCAAAGGCAGCTGCTCGTAGCACGGGGGCCGCTTCTGCTGATCCTTTGAGTGGTCTGCTTGGTATGCTGCCTTCGAGATCTTTTCATGCATGACATTAGCTAAAACATGACCTAGGCAGTTTGACTAGCGGGACAGGTGGTGCAGGTGGTGCTGGTTAGTTATTCCGCTGTAGTCCTCAAAAGGCACTTATTTCATGCACTGACACCCTTAGCTGCTGCAAATCCCCTTTCTAGCTTGACTGGCGCTCTGGGCGGCGCGGGTGGTAAGTTTTCCACTTCCAAGAACTCTGGGAACTCTGTGAACTCGATACTAAATTGTTATTTAGGAGCAGGCGGCGCTGGTAAATAGCAGCATCCCCTTCGACTCGGAACGTACTTGGAGTTGTACTGACAATTCTACTAGCCTCTGCAAATCCCCTCTCGAGTCTTACAGGTGCACTGGGTGGAGCAGGAGGTAAGCCTTATCATACACTGAGATTACATCAAGAGAATCGTCTAATGATGCCATTTAGGAGCCGTTTGAGGGCAGCATACGGCGGAGACTTGCTTGTGGGGGCTCTATATTATGGAAGCGGCGACTTGAGAAATGCGAAGAGAAGTTGATGCTTCGTATGTATATATTTCCAGCTGAGCTGGTATTCTTACATACTTTCATTATAAATGGAAAACGATTGAAAAGACCTGATCTTAAATTCTTTTAGCGCTGAATTGTTGTTTCTTCTATATGGAGTATGCTAGCAAGCTGAAAACCCTTCCTTAATCTGGGATCACGACTTCTCGCTCCTAGCAACAATCCTCGCCCTGAAGTTCTGCTGCTTCACCATCTGCCGATTCAGGCTCCTCAACTCCTCACTCTCATCAAGCACAAAATCAAAGTTCCTCAACAGCTGCGGCACCAACTTGCTGATCTCCAACAGACTGATATTTCTCCCAATACAAGCCCGGCTTCCCATGCCAAAGGGAAAGAAATACTTCTCAATCTCACCTCCTCGGCCCTGTTCTTCGATCTCCAGCCAGCGCTCAGGTCGCCAAGTATCAGCGTCTGGGCCGAAGACGGAAGTGTTGCGAGACGCTACCCAGGGATTGATGCCGACATGCGCGTTGCCGGGGATGAAACGGCCTGCTATGGTTGCTCCTTTGGGCGAGACAACTCGTGGCAATAGTAGACCGGTGGCGGGATGCATTCGGAGGGCTTCTTTGATTACTGCTTGCAGGTACGGCAGGTTTTGAGCTTCTTTGAAAGTGACAAAATCGGAAATCCGTCCCTCGCTCGCTGCGACGTCCATCTCGCACTGAAGACGTTGGTAAGACTGCGGGTTCTTCATGAGATGATAGAAGATGCTCGAGAGAGTGATGGCTGTTGTATCGCTCCCGGCGCCAATATTGGACGCGCAGATAATAATGAGATCGGCCCTTGTCATCTTCTGGGAGTTCTCTTCATGCGCGAGAAGAACCTTCGTCATGATATCTGGTGGTCCTTCACGGCCTACGTTCAAAGGGTCTTTCAATGCCTTGCTCCGAGTCTCAATTTGGCGTAACGTATACTTGAGAACGTAGCCAAAGCCTCCAGTACTCGGGAACAAGGGGTAGAGAAACCTATGAATCCACGGGAAGATACCGACGAAAGTGCCATACACGCCTCTGACATCAATAGCTGCAAAGACCCCTTCTTTGTCCTCGCCCGTATCTAGAAAGCCGAAACGCTTCCCAAAAGTGATCTCTCCAATCACGTCGAAAGCATAGCATTGCAAGTAATGGTGCAAATTAATAATTTCCCCAAGCTTTGCAAATTCACTGAAACGTTGCGACAATAGAGAGCTGCAGTTGTTGACGAAAGGCTCATATCCCACGAGGGAGCTCATAGAATACACAGCAGAGAATTTCCGTCGCTGGGTTGCGTGTCTGTGTGGATCCAGTTCTGTGAAGAGGGATTGCAGCTCAGGAGAAGGGGACACCCATGCCGAATACCATGGCGCCTGCCATACTGATCAGCTTGATGTCCTGTAGAATTTGAGACATGCTTGTTCTTACCTTTACAAAAGCGTTTCCATATCCATAGATGATCCTCGCAGCCTCATAATCATCGATCGAATACTCGCCGGGTGCAACACGGACAATGGGGCCATACTTCCTGTGCAATTCGATATTTGTCTTCTCGAAACTGCCCTTGTAGATGGCGAAGAAGTACCAGAAGCGGGTGAATCGGGCAAGGAAGGGACCTGGGATGTCGCGCAGGGGATCAAGTACGAACTGGATGGCGAGGATGATGCCGTAGAAGCCACTGAGTAGCAGGAAGAGGCTGAACACCGAGAGGTTGAGTATTGGCTGGAACATTGCAGAGGAGTGGACAAGGAAGGAGACAATGGGTGGGTGCTCTTGTTTGTGAATATGCGAAGAAGGAAGGTGGAAAGAGATGTTATATAGTAGCTAGACATCCTACAGGTCTCGGGACAATGAATGCAGAGTGTGATGGTTCCTTTTGCATTCACTGTCCCACCTACCTAATCGATGACCAAACTCAAGGTGGTGAATGGTCATTTCTCAACCAAGACCCGGAAGGAGCGGCACAAACGGATGCGAGGTTTCAACTTCTCTGCCGAACTACTTTATACGACCTTCGTACAGTGAGGTACCGTACTCATAACCAGAATCTCCGTGCGGATATGTATAGTCAGCGTCTAATCATTTATCAGGATTAGCATTCTAAATGCTAAAGACCTGTGGTATTGTGGTGCTGATCATCAAACTCCGAGGCTGCCAACGCTGTCAAGGCAGGACACGGGGTATGGGGCATGTGCCATGGGGCATGGGGACGCTAGGCAGTTGGACCGTAGAGAAACCATGGTATCCGAATTACCTTATTCTGTATAACACTGGTATATCTTGAATATCTTACATATCTTGAGTCGACAGCCGGGGTATCAAAACGAAGAGCCAATCGAGGAGCCCTTTGCACCAAACGCCCAGTCTGGTCCATATATCCAGCCATGCTCCCTCGATTGTATACGCCAATACCCACATTTCCATTTATAGTCGTAAAGTCGTCATTGTGTTCCAAGATCCCCGTACAATTATGGCGCCCTCCGCCAAGGATATCTCTTATCTCGAACCTGAGGGGTTTGTCGGCCGTTCGAAGGCAAGCTACCTGATCTTCTATAAGTCCTCTCCATCGCTCGTATCTTGTCCTTTGCATAGAGCTGCTCGACTTGAGCCCTCCCAGTAGGCGAATCAAAGTGGTACAGGGGCTCAAGATCGGGCGTCTTTCGCCGCATTAAAACGTAGCGCTTGATCCACCACCTTGAGAGGGTCAGCATCAGCGAGACAGTTGAGGGCAAGAACAGACGTACGGTAAAGCTATTGTGAGCTGATAATGCATGTGTGTTCGCGTGGGCACCCCGAATACGTAGTCAAGCTCTTCTAGAGTACGCTGCTTCGTCTCCGGCACCCACAGAAATATCATCATAAACGCGACGACTGTGATTGCGGCATAAAAACAAAAGAATCCCTTGAAATAACGGTCAGTGGATACCATAATACCTAAAGCGATCAACCTACAAGTATACCCATGGTGTCTTTCATTTTAGGAAGTGTGATACCAAGGATGGCAGCCCATAGAAGATTGATCGCAACCGACAATCCCATTCCTACTTCACGATGTGAAAGAGGGAATACTTCGGCCGAATAAGTAAAAGGTACAGGTCCTTCACCAGGGCTGTAAAAGGCAGTGAAAACGTAGACGAAGAAGGCCATCATTCCAAGGTGAGCCTTTTGGCCTGTGATGAGGGAGCTAAGCCCGATAGCCACCAAGCTCCATGCCATATTAGGAAATGTAAACAATAGTAGACTCCGTCGTCCATAGGTATCGATAGTCCAAATAGCGGGCCAGGCGAATACAAAGTTCAACAGCCCAAAGCCAAAGCTTGCAATCAAAGCTTGCTTGTCGGTCGCTCCAGCATCCCTGAATACGAAAGACGAATAGAATGCAATGACGTTAATCCCACACATCTGCTGGGCTATCATAACTGTGAATGCAGCGAGAGTTGCCCGACGCAATCGAGGGATGGTGAAAAGCTCGATGAACCGTTTCATATAGGTGTTTCGTCCAAGGATCTCAGCCTCTATCTCCAACTGCGAGTGGATGTAGTAGAGATCGCGAGCCGCTTGAATTGGTTTGTTTCGAAGTTGGAGAAGTGATTGGTATGCTTTGCGGTATAAACCTTTCTTCATATACCATCGAGGTGACTCTGGACAAAAGTACACTCCGATTACAAGAGGCACTGCCGGGATAAACGCAGAGCCCATCTGTAGACGCCATGAGATTGAACCAAACCTATACACGACTAGATTGGCACAAAATCCCAGGGCCATCCCAAAGGCATTCCACATCTGCCAACTCATCACCACTGCGTAGGTTAGCGAATGCACTTCGACGCCTGCAGCACTGCAACATAAAATAGTCCTATGACTTACATGACCCCCGGATTGAGGCCGGCGAGTTCTCGGCTGCGTATATGGGTATCGTGCTAGCTTTGGCTCCCATCCCTATTCCCAGGAGAATCCGGCAAATGAATAAGTGAGGCCAAGTTTGTGAAAAAGCAGATCCGATCACACTCCACAAACAGAAGTTTCCAGAGACAAAGATTGTTCCGCGCCGACCAAAATACCCATTCAGTGGATCTGAGACCCAACAGCCCAAGAAAGCCGAGCCGATATATGGTGCCGAGTTAATCAGACCGACGAGGAAGGTGTCACGGGTCGAGCTCGATCCAATGTTGAAATAGCCTGGGAAACTTAGGTTCGCTCCGTTGGAACCTTGCTAAGCATTAGTATTTAATCAAAGTAACATCAAAATTCTTAATAGACCTGGGATGGTTATGTATGAGATGAAGAATAGTTGTGGCAAAAGTATTCGCTGAACGGTTGCATGCCACTTGCAAAAAGACGACCACATCCCTCCAAAAGGGTTGCCATGTAGAAACCTTAATTGGGGCAAAGAGCATTCTCATACCTGTTTGATCCCAACCTTGCACAGCAGCTCCCACCGAGCAACATATGATAGTAAAGTATAACGGCCTGCGTTGTCTCCATTTGTGTAGAACTTCATCCCGAAGGCATTCCACCTCCTCACTATCGAGTGCTTCAGGGCCGTCTATGTCTTCATAATTACTCGGGTCTCTGGCCACGAGGGCGCCTTTCCTTAGAATTGGAAGTATATCCACAAGATCTCGTTGATTCGCAAATTCGTCTACCTCGCGTAGAAGTGATTCTCGAGGGATGTCAGCTAAGGGATTCTGGATCCTTTTTTTTGCGAATTAGAAAGCGGTTTCCGGGAAATTTAATAGACATACTTGGCTTCTAGATTGGTGTTGAAGCTGACATGTTTGGGCTGTGATTCCAAACTTAAGATCTCGTCGCTTTTGTATTTATCTCCATCGTGGGATCTGCGTCTCGGTCAGCCTGCATCATAAAGGCGGAAAACGTTGCAGCTGGTGTCTGAGACCTGTCTTGAAAGTGGTGCTCTACATGAGTACTGTCGATTTTCGGATCCCCAGGATCAGCCATAGCAGGCGTTGGACGAGATATATGAGGTGAAGGATTTTGCTAAGAATCCAACAACTAGGGGCGGGAAGAGCTAACTTGTTATAACCCCGTTGCCTTGCCGGGATCCAGATATTCAGACAGCATGTTCAGCCCCGGTGGGCTTACCGTGGTGCAGGTTTGATCCCATTTGTGGTAGTAGCACGGGCACGGGTTCGAATCGATTCCCAAGAGCTGCGCCGCAGCCATGCAGGTTCAAGACAGGCCATCGAAAGCGGGGTCCAATTGAGAGACAAGTATACCGGCCGTGACATCCCTGGGGGCAAAATCACTTCCCCCACACTTATAAATCCCCAGAATCATGATCAAGACAAAGAAGTTGAGCGATATAAATTACACGGGTAAATTGACTTGAATCTGGTGACTTGTTTGCTTTGAACTGCCCTGCCATTTCAGATTTGCTAAGAACTGAGTAAAAGAGGCGTTAGAATGTAACCCGAACTTTCGAGCAGGTCGAGACTCTCCACCACACTAGCCTCTCTCCACCACTTGTCCTCCACAATGGAGTACAGTGACAATCTTCGCTTTCGTGACAGTCGGGAAGCCCGGACATACTCAAAATAAATTTGAGTATTATTGGGCTCGACTTCCCCCCGTTTTTGCAGCGAGAATACGCATCCAAGAAAACAAATAAAGTCGTTAATAGCCCCGATCCGTTGACCTTCTTGCTTTAGGTTAAGGGTCCCAGGTAGCCGGTTGGCGGGAAGAACCTCAAAATCAACTAAGCGCGATGAGACGTTCTAGGCTGTGTTCTAGGTATAGATAAGACATTACAAGCCTAAAGACTATTGCACAGGGGCACAAGTCCGGTTCTGGCAGGCGGTGAAAGACTCAGCGTCAATGATTGGCCAATTCGACTAAGGCATTTGAACAGCCGGAAACCCTCTTTTGAATTGACGCATAATAGAAGGCACCATTTCTTGTGCATGGCATCGTGATGCTTTCGTCTTCAACATCGAAAGTCGTTTGATTTGTCCATGCTGTGTAAGTTTGTCAGACGCCAGGTCCCTATAGATATGGTTTTCAAGCTTCCCGGTGACTTCTCTGGGAAATCTTGAAGCCCATTTATGCCAAATCGTTCAGCCTATCATGTCAGGGAAGGCGTATAAAACGTTCAGGTTTAAGTCTCCCAACGACCATGAGAAGCGATACATAAATGTTGGTATATAGGATAAGGAAAACATCCACCAAACCCCTATGCTACCGTGTATTTTGAGTTGCCACCACCAATGCATCGAGGATACTCGTTTTAAGGTTGCCAACTGTCGCGTTCCGTTCTTTGATCTGCTGTCGAAGATCCAGATACCTCTTCTTCCACGACTCCTCACTTCCTCCGAAATCATCCAAAGCCACAGACTCAAGTCCGTGATGGACCGTAGCCCTAATAGTGAATTCTCCTTCAATGGAA
Organism: Lachnellula hyalina; assembly: GCF_007821495.1. Lineage (NCBI taxonomy): Eukaryota > Fungi > Ascomycota > Leotiomycetes > Helotiales > Lachnaceae > Lachnellula > Lachnellula hyalina. The sequence continues at coordinate 27,899 of NW_022157272.1, forward strand.
CCAAATCTCATTTTCCAATGACACTCATAATGGGCTATTGAGCCCTGCTCGAGTCTCGTCATTCGTAGTCTCGTCATCAACGGTCCGCCCGCTAGGGCTGACAAGTTGATCAAGAATGCTTCGGTGCTGCTTGATTCGGCCTACGAAACGTCCAGATCTCGGGGTCAGTTATGCTTCATATAGTAGACTTGGGAGTTGGAACAATAGTCTATGGGAGTTGAGACAACTTTTCAAGAGCAGCCGACCCCGCTCCTAATACATCCGAAGTAGAGAATATTCCTTTAATAAGGTGACTGACCTGGAGATTCTTAACAACTTGTTTGCATATCTTGTCCGCCTCGTCAATACTGCATTTCTCAATTCTTTGCCCCGACGCATCATACCAATCGGCTGCCAGGATTTCGCAGATAAAATGACTCTCTAACGCATCCATATTGGTACGATCAGCGTCTTCATTCTGCCGGAATGCAATACTGACGAAATGTTGGAAGCTTGGGTCTTGGTCAGCAGGCGAGCCAAAATACTCCATAAGGGGTGTGATATGAGAGCTGGTCAGAGCCTCGGAGTGCATATCCGAATCATTCTCGCCGTTCACCAACAAAACAGGCGGAGGCGGCGGTGTTGCTAATCTCACTGTGCCACCCTGTCGTGGAGGAACTTGGAGTGATAATCGACTGGGCCGGCTATTCAAGACTGGGGGATTTGCTTGACTAGATGGCATGGCTGGTGGGAAAAAATGATTGCCCTGTTGGTTGCTGACTATAGGAGTAACCGTCGTTGTATCGTCCCGAAGATTGATTGTTGGTACATCTTTTGCCCCCGGGTTCGCTGGAAATGTTGAGAAAGGTCCATCTGTGACTGAGCGGTTGCTTGGCGGTCGACCCCTCAGCTTCCCAGAAGATATTCCACCGCCACCAGGCCATGCCGAGGAGACTGCGGGACCATGTCGACGCCGTGACCGACCGCGGATGGGTGTAATGGCAGATGGGGGTTCACTCGAGTCATTCCACAGCTGACTTCGATTGTTGGGGGTAATAGCAGATTGCGGATATGCTGACAGGGGTGTTTGAGCACTATCTGGGCCATTCCAGCGAAAATTACCAGGAACAGAGCCTCTCATTTCTGTTGCAGACCATGGCACCATTCGATCATTGAAAGACTGGCTGAAGCCTGGATGAGCCGATGCTGGAGTGGCACTCTCTGGTATTAAAGACCTGGCACTTATGAATTCGTCAGATAATGTTGGCGAATCCAAACGGGGACGCTGAGCCGGCGATCTTCCTGTATCCTCGTCATTCTCTCTGTCTCCTGCTTTCCGTCGACCACGTTTCGGTTTTGTTTCTGGTAACAGTGCCCGCAGAGCCAAGTCTTCCTCAGCTGGGACTCCATCTCGCCCGAAATCAGACCCAGGGTCGCCGGCAGAGGGGACCTGAGTCCAGTATACATGGGGCTTTCTCAAGAGATATTCAAAAAATGCATCGACGTGCATTGCATGCATCCAGCGCTAATGTGTCTTAGTATTAGTCCTCGGATGTGAATCAAAAGCATTTCTCGGTGGTTTTGCGAACAAGCAATGAAAAGGATCTTACTTTGAGCCTTACGGCATACTGCTGGACTTTCTGTGCACTCTGTCCCTTATCCAGGGCCGGTGGTTCCACACCTAGATCAATCGCAAGTTGTGCCCAAGTCTTGATCTCCTTTTGTTCCAACTTCCGAATGAGCTCAAACAATTTAAACGTGCTGAACGCTTTACCATCGCTTCTTGGAGGGGCCCGAAACGTTTTTCTGAGTTCGATTGTATCTGTGTCCAGTGGTACCATTGGGTTACAGAACATGATGAAGTTGACATATGTATCATCGAGGTTCTCATCCGAGACCTCATGGGTCGGCAAACTTCGATGCTGCATTGCTTGTTGATGCTTAAGGGCCACTGTGTCCCGATAACAGAGTTTGGTTGAAAATCAACTTTATAATGTTTTTGCGGGGGGTGGGGTGTGAGGTATTAGAGGTTGGGAGGATGCGTATTGCCGTTCTATCGGTACTTGCGAGCTTCAGGAATAACACGAAGGGGTATAATAACAACTGCCAGGCCAATACGCAAAAGGTAGACACTATGAATGTCACTACAAAAAGAGAATTAACATTTAGGAGATAACAAGAGGACCGTAAAGAAATACACGCTCTTGGGCTCACTCCGCTTGATGAAATATACACAACGAAACAGGCTCAGAAAAAAACGACAGCAACGTGAAATCTCCCTGACACAAACCCAAAACTATTGTTTACATGAAAGTCAAGATATATACACTAATGAGATAACAAAAGCTTTCGCTATAGGGAAGGGGATTGAGGGCAGGTGGGATGGATTTAAAAGGGGATGTGGTAAAGAATGATGGCAAATTATGGCCTTTTCTTTCCAAATTAAGCATATTGTGAGGTTGAGTGGCGATGACTAATAATAGCTTCAAGGTTTCTTGGCCGCTTCCCACGTGCCCTCTCCACAGACGTTTCTGCAAGCCTTACCTAATCTCGGCGATCAGCTCTGGTGGCTCGTTGTGCCGAGGCAAGGGGAATCTGAGATTCATATGCGCGTGTCTGGGAAATGGGGTCGGTATGCGCAACTTGAAGAACGGATATTGCACTTTGTTCTTTCCTTTCCAATTGGTATAAATCTACATTTCGAATTTCTCAACACAATACTCTCGGTTTAGCTACAATGGCTCCATCAACAGTTGTTCAGCAATCAGACAATGTCGCGCATGCCTTAAGTGGTGCTGGCGGGGGTATCTTGTCTATGGCCTTGACGTAGGAAAGTTCCCCCTTTCCCTAGGTTCCATACTGACCATCTGCCCAAGTTACCCCCTCATTACTCTTTCAACCCGAGCACAAGTCGAATCCAAACGCGCCGACTCAGGCTTCCTCGATGCTGTCAAGCGCATCGTTCAACGGGAAGGAGTAAACGGTCTTTACGCAGGACTGGACTCAGCACTCTTCGGCATCAGCGTCACCAATTTCGTCTATTACTACTGGTACGAATGGACCCGCTCAAGCTTCGAGGCTGCTGCTGTGAAGGCGGGGAGAGCTTCCAAGAAGCTTACTACAATTGAGTCTATGATTGCGGGGGCTATTGCGGGCTCGGCGACGGTCATGCTCACGAACCCTATCTGGGTTGTTAATACGCGGATGACTACACGGAAGAAGAATAAGGAGAGTGATGAGAGTCTGCTACCTGGGGCGAAAGCCCCAAAGGCACCCACGACGGTGGGCACTCTCCTTGCTTTGCTCAAGGAGGAAGGTCCACAGGCCCTCTTCTCGGGTGTAGTGCCCGCGTTGGTATTGGTCATCAACCCAATCCTGCAATACACTATTTTCGAGCAGTTGAAGAATACCTTAGAGAAGAAGAGGAGGATTACACCCACGATAGCGTTCCTGTTGGGTGCGCTGGGCAAGTTGTTTGCTACTAGCATCACCTACCCATATATCACGGTCAAGAGCCAAATGCATGTTGCTGGGCGTGATGGCGGCAAGGAGAACATGGTGACCTCCATGAAGCGGATTGTGAGGGAGGAGGGCTACACTGGTCTTTACAAAGGTAAGTCATCGATTGCATTTGCTACAAATTGGCTCTTACTAACGTCCATAGGTATCGGCCCTAAGGTCACTCAAAGTGTCCTCACAGCAGCGTTCTTGTTTGCTTTCAAGGACGTTCTGTATGAGCAGACCATCAAACTTCGGAGGAAAATCCCAGCAAAGGCTCTCTAAATGACGAGCAGGGGTTGGAGAAGGTTTGACGTTTGATGATCGGGAAAAATGGTTGTACATAAGAGGGTTAGATGTAAGGCGTTGAATTGACCAAGGCTGGAAGGATGGCCCTATGAAATTGGAGGGCAGGAAAGGGAAGGTTCATACTTCCCACACACATTCACAAGACATCCAAGTTGTATATCACTGAAGCTCTTCACAATAGTCAAAATATGAATAAGTCTCTCGTTGAGATTCACCCAAGATTTCATCTGTTAAAACCCTTCATCCACTTCGCTATTTGTATTTCGTTTTCTAATTTTTATATCTAAACCATTCCTTCGCCATTCCTTCGCAATTCCTTCAACTTTATCTTGACTACTAGCCGGCTCTGTTTGGTCGACTTCCTATGCCATTGGTTTTAGATGTCGTGTTCGTGTTCTTTCGGGCCTTGCTGGTATCTTTCATTTATGCTTGCTGATCTGTTCGTGATGTTGCTCGGCCCGTTATTCATTATGTGAAAATTTAAAGAAAACTGGAGAGCCGTAACTATCTATACTTATAGCAGACATGGCAATCTAGGACCGCAAAACTTTCCTTACTAACTGTTCAAAATATCGAAAGTCGTTGGTTGAACGATGACCTAAATTGTCCTGCGTAAGCGAGGCTTTTGGCCTGCGTTGGTGTAAAGCTAAGCAATTGAAACGATCTATCTTTCATTCAAATTGTTACTATTCTAGCTAAAGAAAACACTTCCACCACATTTATCGGTCATGTCTAAATAATCAATGCCCTTCTTGCGGAATGAACCAGGAAGCACTTCTAAGCGAATTGCTTCTCCCCAAAGTCTCCTTTCAAGATAAGCGAGAGCTTTCCATCAGAAACAATTTCCTCCTTCCTAGCCGCCAAATCTTCCACACTCCAGTTCGAAGAGACATACTTTCCATTCAGGAAAGCCGCCTTCTCAGTCGACAAGCAAACGCCGAGTCCTCCCACAAGCTCTGGAGTATCCAATGCAAAGCATTGGAAGGGGCCGGCGGTCATCTCAGTCATCACGATTCTCGGATGCAGAGCAATTGCTGTCACATTCGGGTCTCAACTGCAATGTAAGCTTGCAACTGAAGGATAGCCAGGTTTGAGAATAAGTAGCTCGACATGCCGGGGACAGTCATGACGGCTATGCCGCTGGTCAGGTTGACGATAGATCCTTTGGCTTCGGTTCCAAGAAGCTTAAGAAGCCTTGAGTGAAGAGAAAGGTACCACGAACATTGGTTTCCTTTTAGGAAGTAGCAACAGTTCAAAGACGCAACGGATCGAGTGGAACGTACAAAATCCGTCCACCAAGTATCGACTGGATCTCAGAGATCAGTCCGTTCATGAGTGTTCCGGCATTGTTGATTAGAACATCAGCCTTTCCGAACTTTGCCTTGACTTTCTCTCAGAGGCTATCAACAGACTTTGCATCGCGAGCATCTGTTGCAACAGCAAGCACTTCGATTCCTTTGTTGATTGCGAGGATCTCTTGACGGACAACCTCGACCTCAACAGCAGAGCGAGATATTATCACAATGCCCTTGGACACGGCTTTGGCAAATGATTTGACGAGCCCCTTCTCAAGTCAGCTATTGCATATCCAATTGGGCCATGAAAATCTTGAGAAGATAAGGTAGGACAACTTACCAGGCGTCCGTTTTCCTTGCTTGCGCCGATAATGACGATTACTTTACCAGCTTGACTGTTTCAAACAGCTGTTGAATTGATTGAAGGATAGACATCACGGTAAGTTACCTTGGTGAATGCGCCGGTATTCACGAAGTAGTCGACTGGAAGATTCTCCATTGTATAAATTTTGAAAAGCTGGTGATGCTTGAATAGCTGTGAAATGATCTTTATGAGTGGAGGAGGAGAAGCTTTGAATAAAGTGCGTTTGTGATTTTCGAAATAGGCTCCTGATCAATCTTCTTTATAGATTTCTATTCACTTTACCTAGTACTCATCTATGATTTTTATTTGTAATAACCCCCCCACCCTATTCGTGTTACATGTTCAAAACTACATGCCACCATATTCTTGAAGCTAAGGTAGCCCAATAACCCACTTAACGGTGCCGCTTGGCCTTTACTAATTACCATTCCTACGTATAAACATGAAATTCTATCGGCAGATTATTTATCGGGATGTTTTTATTTACTAGTTAGTGTATATGGCTGTTCTGGTTGGCTGAATCGAAGTGTCTTGCTTCATGTCATTCTGATTGGCGTGGCGAGGCGTTTGCGGCCGCCTTTCTTACCTACTGACATATATGATTACTCGATAAGAGGAAGTGCAAGTGCCTCATTGCTCCTATGATTTGCAAGCTTGCCTGTGGTAACAATGCTTACTTAGCATTGACAAAATGCCGCTTGGGTGGTGCTAATTTCAACCTCAGCTACAGAGCCGCGCAGGAAATCCCGCAGTAGAATCCTGGGATTTCACAGATAGCATTACAAAACACGGGACGGGAGTTCGAGAAACGAATGGTGACATTATAGACTATTGGAGATAAGTGGTTAGAATGTGGTAGGGAGATCGTGATTCCCAAGTCATCCATCCACTCATTGGACTTTGGCCGGGTTGAGATACTTACTGTTGAGGCTTAGATTGCTACCAGATTGTTCTATGTACCCATAGACAATACCATATACCCATTATAGAAGGTATACTTCATCTACTTCGATCTGTAAGTCTCATCAAAGATCCATCTTTTCAAGAAACCGGTATGATCTTAGGCACAACCCACCAATCATGGTACCCCTTCCCCGTCTTCGGGATCTCGACCCTAATTTTCAACTCTTTGCTCCCATTCTTATCCATCCCTTCAACAGCCTTCTTTACCGTCGCAATACTTATGCCAGTAAATATACAAGCCTTCAAGCAATCCTTCACATTCTTAATCCAGCTGTCATGACTCCCCTGACAAAACGCCTCTTGCGCACTAAGCTTACTCAACACCTCGAAACCCCTCTTCGCTGCCATAGCTGCTTCAGCTGCATATTTCAGCAGCGAGAGCGTGGATTCTGAGGGTTGGGAAACTGCGTTCGTGAGGTCCGTGAAAGGGATTAGTTCAGGAAGGCCGATGAGTAGGAATGGTTTCAGGCGCAGTTCGTAGCGCATTTGGTCGCTGCTATAGGGTCTTGGTGGTGGCTTTATGAGTGAGAGACGGTCTAGTACTGTGAAGAGGCAGGAAAGCGAGTCTGCGAGGCCGTAAGTGGCGGCTGCTTCCATGGTGGAGAAGTTGACGAACGTGAGGGCCTTGGTGTATTCGTCGTGACTAGCATCTCCGGCAGTCTTCTTGTTGCGAATTGCGTTGAACCCACGGAAGTTAAAGCCTTTTATGCGTTCTAGGTGACGGCTTCGGGTTTTGGCGAGGTATTGTAGGTAGTAGTACATGGTTGCTAGTTCGTCAGGTTGGTAGACTTCGAGTTCAAATCCCATTTGTACTATCCATTCCATTTGGCGGAGCTTGTAGAAGTATGCCCAGGATGAGAGGCTGAAGGAGTAGATTGGCTCGTCTGAGATTTCTCTGTCACGAACTGGTGTTTCTTTGGTGAACTCGCGGAGCTGCATGTCTAGCTCTTCAGCATCGAGTTGTAAGATGTCCCAGTCTGCGATAGTGTGGCACAGGGTACGACGGATACGACATCGGTTTTGGCAGATGGTTCGGAGAATGTCTAGGAAGGAACCTGCGGCTCGAGAACGGAAGAGTTCCATTCGTTCGGCCATTTTGAATCGTGGATCGTTTGGGAATTCAACTTCGTCATTGGCTCGATCAAGAAGCTGGCTTGCTGGGAGAACTGTGGTGGATAGATCATCGTCGAGGACTTGCCGGATAGACATGTTTCCTAACATTATCATATCTCCGAATATGTAGTGCTGCAATAGCGTTCGGATGTAAACAGAGGGCTGTGGCTTTCGTGCTTGGAACAGAGATACGAACGTCTAGACTTGTTAGTAGCTGTTACAAAGCATGATTGGTGATAACTTACCATGAGACTATGGCTATCATAATACTTTAAGACTTCGACCGCAACAGCACCATCTCGACAGAGTCTCTCCAGCTGATCAAAAGCAGCCTCTTGGCTGACTTGCACAATAGGACGTGGCGGCACAGTACTTGCGAGCTTTCGTTGAATTTTAGCACTAAAAGAAGTAGGCGCGGGCTTCCCCAGCTTGGTGGTTGATTTGAGGCCGGGTAATAAGAGTTGGAAATCAGTCCACATTGTTTTGACTTGTTCCAGAGAAGTTCTTGAATCAGCGGCTTCGACAATTTCCAGGAATGAAGCGCGAAACCCAAGTCGAAGTCCAATGCATCCTTGGCTTCCTGTGATATTTCATTGGAGTCGGCTAGACGTTCGATCGTCTCTTCAAGGAGCTCGATGATTAATTCATGGTCTATGTTTTCAAGTAGACTTCTGTGGAATGTGTGTGTAACAAAGTCTTCTTCCTAGAAGAATTATTAGGAGTGATTACTATTAAGGAGATGTTAGAAGTGGTACCTCGTAGTAATGCTCCGATTTGACCCTTTGGTTGACGTAGCCACAGGTTTTGAGGAGACCCAGGCAGTACGCTCTCAGAACTTGGTGCATAAGAGGCTCATCTTCACAGCTCTCACTCTTATCAAAGTACGTCTGCTCCAGACTAATAGGGCATGGATCTAAGATCCGATCGATGTACAAGCTGGTGAAAATTGTTTGGGCGAGTGGATGGCCCATATGCCATGCCATCTGTAAAGTCAGCTGCGTACTAAGCTCCCCAAAGAGTATTTCATACCTCGTGAGATAACAACTGGTCGATAATACCAATGATTTCTTCCGGAAGTAATAGCTGACTGAAATCATAATCGTCTTCCATAGTCTCCCCGGCTTGCAGATACCCACTATCCATCTTTGGATCCATAATCTGCCATTTTCAGCACATGGTCTATTAGAGTCAGACTTCCAAGACTGAATATTACCTCCAAAGCGCCAACAGACTCAAAGAGTGTAAAGTGTGGATCCTTGACCAGCTCTCCGAGCTCAAGTTCTGGAAAGAAATAAGCACGTGGTCCACAACGGCAACAGACATGAGCCTACGTTTGGCAGCGTTGACAAATTGCTCGGTGATGTCTAAAGACACTATTCCGGCGCTCTTTAATTTGGGTGCAGGGGGTGGTTCAGAGTTATAGGCCGCGAACCCAGGCGGCTCAAGATTGATTTGGTCATTGTCCAAATCGAAATCTGCTATCTCTGTGGAAATAATATCAGATCAAGGATGGGTTTGCCGTATAATGAGGGGTATGCTTACTTGAAGTAACGCCAGTTACTGCGTTGCTATGCATCTTTGGGGAATCTCTTGGTTGTGGTTGAAAGCCAGACGACGGCACGTTTTTGCGTGTGGTGCTTTTGCCGTCGGCTTGAAGTCGGGATTTTCCGCCGAGAAATTGATAGATTTGATCGTGATGAAGAATTATGCAGAAGCCTTTGGACAAGAAGATACTGTGAATCTAAAACAGAGTTCATCAACATTTGCTGACAAGCTGGGAAAGTTCTTAGGCAGGCAGCCTCTTAAGCTGTTGAAAGTCTTGCAGGGAAGGTACGGAGAAAGCGGCATCAATATATTATAGATATATCAAGGCTGCGAGACACAATAGGAAGTCAAAACTTATCACTGCCCATGATAGGAAACCTTTTGTGTGACTCTTCAAGGCAACAAATGATGTTCTGTGGCATTGGCCAAGTTCTTGAGTAGTATGCGGCTGTTGGAGAAAAGCTTCTGGAGCTCCGCCGGAAGCGTCCCAATATACCCAATATCACTTGTAGCATTATCTCACAACCATCAAGCACATATTGGCCAGTTCATGATCGGACCCCTTCAATTGTTGAATCTAAAGCCCTTTCCCACGAAGCATACAATGTACAATTCCCTCCCCTCTCTATCTCACACCCTCATTGCCATCCACCCCCGTCTGACTTTCCCTTCCTTCCCATATCCGTAAATCTATGATGCAGGAGAGCCAGCAGCTTCTGCCATCGAAGCAGCATTCGCCTCCGCAACATTCTGGTGCTCGCCTTGCTTCCCGTTCTGTCCGCCATCAGCCCTCTCCCCACATCTCCAGAATCAAAGAACACTTACATTCCACTTCGCCATCCTCAATTCGCTCTCACCTCGTCGCTCGGCTGCCAATCGTTTGTCATCCTTCAGGCTTCGGCGGACGACGCGTGCGGCGACTGAGAGGTATTTGTTGTAGCTGTTCAATTTGCATGTTTTGTCAGTCTGGGGCTTGCCATCAATTGAGGGGTAGGTGGGAGCTTAATAGGCGAGGACATACGTGAGACCTGATGCTTTCCATGCGAATGCCATTGTGTGTTGCGGTTGGTTGTGAGGAGATGTAGAGCTTTGGGTTGTTTCTTCGCTGAAAGAAGCTGTTTGAGCTCGCTTTTCGAGATGGATGTCGGAACGTCACGTGAGAAACTGCCGTTTCCAGAAGAAAAGCCCCTAAAGTTTATAAATAGTAGATAAGTTGGGCTTTTAGAATGCATTGTTACGGATAGGGTTTTTTGATCACTAAACGGTTTAATTGGTTAAGCAGCCACCCTTCTGCATACTTGTGGAAGTCTTTCAGATTGCCAAACCCAAGCTCGGAGCTACGTATTTCCCACTACTACGAGGATCACAATCAAATGCAGCATGGACAAAGAAAATTCTTATCTACAGTGTGTACACTCTAAAATAGGAGCTGGTGATACAACCCGTTCCATCTCAACCGAACCCCCCAAGCGTTTATACCTTAAGACCAAGCTCTTCCCCATATGGCAGTACATATAGGTCTCCAACCGCCGAGACAGTTGCCTTTCCCTCTAACAGAGCCTTGGCAGCCTATTGAATAATTAGCATGGGCAAAACTGTGCCTGGAATGGGGGAAATCTTACCGATTTCAACTTCTCAGCAGTCACACCTTGAACGCTCTTTCCCACCTCATCAATCTGGAAAGGCTTGCCACCGTGCACAAGACCAGCACCAGTTGAGACGAGGCCAGCATCAGTGCTCTGACCTTCTTCTAGAGCGCGGTATCTAGCAAGAGCAACAGCCTTGGTGAAATCCTCCTTGCTGATAGAACCCTCAGCAATGCTCTTGAGTGATTTGACGGCCTCAATAGATGCACCACGGATAGCTTGTGCAGATCCAGTGAATTGGATTGTCAGAAGGCCGGCATCAGAGTAAGAGAAATGAGTCGTTGTAGCGCTAGCCCCGGGAAAGGACGAGGCTGCCTTGGCGAGGAGCGAGAAACCAGGTGTCCATTTGATGCTTGACTTGCCACCAAGGAGAGCTGCAAGAACAGAAATTTCGGGCTTGTAAGATCCACCAGCGGTGAAAGAGCTTGAACCTGGGAACGCAAGAACCAGAGAGTTGCCTGAACCATGTGCGATACGTTCCTCTCCACCATAGTACTTGCTTGCGGGACTTGAAATTGGAATTGCAGATGACTTTACACCAGTGAAGAATTCGCTAACATTCTTAGACAAATCAGCTTGGTTGGCTCCATTAGCAACAACTGCAATATTTGACTTCGTATATGCTTCATTGGCAAACTGGTGGATGGTCTCATCATTCAGGTATTTCGACAAAGGTGTCGAGGAAGTAGGGTAGAGCGGCGTTCCGAGACCCCTATGGAATGCAATGCCGTGTGCTGAATTGAGGGCAAGGTCTGACACGTCTGCGAGGAGTCGCTGTTGAGAGAGCTTGATGTTATGTTCGACCTCCTCGTGGTACTCATAGTCTATTCAAATATCAGAGTCCGTCCATGCAACACAGCCGATTAACAACTCACCAGTGTATTTTGTTTGAGAGACAACCTCGCCTAACAATTCCGTGAAGTATGGGAGGTCTTCCCGGAGGAATTTGGCCTCAAGGACCAAGGACTCTCTTGTATGGTATGCAAGCAATTGACCACCAAGAAGCTCGGATTCTCTTGTAATTCGAAGAGCAGATCGTCGATGCGTGTTCTAGAAATAGGCAAACTCGTCAGGTCCGAGTACATGAGCTAAAACAGTGTATACACACCTTGAAAGCGAATCCCTCGAGACCAACAGTCAGGCCCGGCAATGGCTGGTATCTGCTTCCAGCCTTGACAACCACTGCCAAACTGGTCGTTAGTCCCGCAACATCTCTGCTGGCAACTTTGATCCCGCCAACATCCGCCGACTCATAGGAGAATGAGGTCGATCCGGTAGATACAGCCGCAAGACCGCGTCGATTTAAGGGTGCGGGCTTAGCGCAGCATTGCCTGCGGAGGGCAAGCTGCGCATTTCTCCCAACCGCCGACCGAGAGATCATTGTTTGGAAGGAATTGGTGATTGAGGGATCCCGATGCCGTCGCAATTGAGGTCGTTGGGTGGTATTGAGTCTATTGACGTTGATCCCGAAATCTTCCAGGAGCTTGAAAGAGACTCGCATGGCTTAGTCATCACCCGCACCTACCGCCTAATGCAGAGTCAGGCTGCCAGGTCAGGTCAACAGTCACTCACTCTTCTCCAAATTTGTACCCCACCATAAAAGATTTATATGCAAAGTATTCCTACACAGCACCCGCACCCACCATCTCGATCTTGACCTCTACATCGTCAATGACGCACCGGTAGCATCTGTGGCAGCTCTAGAGATCTTGAGATAATCTCTAGCAGCAAACACCATGTCTCGAGTAAGTTTACCGCTGCTTCAGCTTCGAGCAATACCCTTTTCAATTAACACAGCTAACCCCGCGACAGTCACAAAACGCAGTAGAGCTTTGCGCTTTGCTCGTCGACGAGACATATGGAGAACTAACTTCCGTATGTCTGTTCATTAAACCAATTCCAAGAATATCCTTCTGCAGAAGCTCTCTTAATCCTTCAGCCAGGCTGAGTAATTTGGGCACTGGTCAAGTCGGGTCTAACACACCACACAGCGCATATTCATAATTCTGCTTCGAAGGGGAAAATTGCCAATATCTGAAATATCGAGACACACTCGTCTTGGTCCGAAAGCGACCCGAAATGGTCTCGCCGTCCTCATCCAGCAGAACCTCGTTTACTACCATACGGGGAAAACGGGCTCCACCTTCTACGAAGCCAACGATGGCGCCGCATATGCTTTGGCTAGGTCTGGGAAAGTCATCGAGTTTGTCGAAAGCAGATACGGGGCCTTTGCGAGAGATGTGGTCCAAAATTTATTTCTATTTGGCCATACCAAAGTCTCTGACCTTGCTGAAGCTTACGCATCTCAGCAAAAGCAAGCGGCCAAGGGCAAGAGCAACGGGCACTCTGCTGCTAATGGTGTCAATGGTCACACGAATGGCAATATTGGATCTGGTGCGCATATGGATGGACTATTAGTTGAGCTTCTAGAACTTGGTCTAATCGAGCCTGTCGTTCAGCGCATGTTCCGAAACCCGGCTGACATTAAAGACGAGTTGGAGGCAGACATTACCACGAACGAAATCGCAGGTGGCAGTATCAAAGGCAGCTCCAAGAAAAAGGAGCAGCTCCATGGAATCCTCGACGAACGTTTGAAAAGAATAGAGGCGGAAGACCGGGAATGGAGGTCCAAGGTACTCAAGAAGCCTCTCAATGGCGTACTTACCAACGGGGTTAATGGCTCAAGCAAGAAGAGGAGGCTATCTCATGGCAGCAGTTCCATTGGCGACCATAACTACGAAGACGATGGCACTAGACTTGACGTGGGTTATTTGAGCTTCTTAAAGCAAAATGAGAATGTGAGCTAACTTCCAAAAAGCCGAATCTGGTTGTACGCATCAATCATGAGAAATGCGCAGTATTGCTCCGAAATGCGCAGCTTGTGGAGGCCGTTAAAAAGAAACTTGGTGATACAACATCTCAAATTTATGCAGAACTCCTCAAACACCTAGAGAAGAAGATTCCTAAGTGTGCGCATGGCGCGACGGAAGATGAGTATCAAGATCGTCCATTGGTATCGACTAGAGATGTCGCAACTTCGCTCAGCAAATCAGTCAACGTTTCACTCGGTATAGGCAAGACAATCGGCGAGGGTCCCAAATCTGGGGAACTTGCTGGACCTAAGCTAGGAAGCCCACCGGTGAACAGGAAGCGCAAAGCTGGTGACCTCGAAGGAAGTGGGAGCGAGAATGAGGACGACCCACCTATTAACGGAAATGGCAATTCTCACGAGGTCGATCAGGACGGCGATGATGTTTTCGCCGATGCTCCTGCAGTAAAATCTCCAAAGCGTCCAAAAGTCACATTCCAGGACAAACTCCCAGAGCCAGAGGGTCTTCATTCCCGGGAAGACCGTATCTACCACGTAAAGGAGCATATGGCATTACTGGCGGACGATCAATATGGCTTCGTAACGAGGGAGGCGGACGGACAAGCGCCTGGTCCGTCAATTATCAGAAAGTCATTCAAAAAATCCAAGAAGCGGAGATAGACAAATTGGTCTTAGAATTGTTCGGTGCGGCAGGTCATCGTCTTGTACGAATGCTACGACAGCTAGGAAAGCTTGACGAGAAGCACCTCAAGGATACTACTCTCATGAAGCAGAAAGACATTCGCACGAAATTGGCTGAGATGCAGCTGTCGGGATGGGTGGATATTCAAGAGGTTCCAAAGGATGCCTCCCGTGGAGCGAACAACAATCGTGTCATCTTCCTCTGGTTCTTCGACAACGAGCGCTGCTCTTCACTCGTCTTGGACCACACCTACAAGTCAATGTCGAGACTTCTCCACCGGCTTAATGTTGAGAGACGTCGGGCAAAATCAGTTCTCGAACTAACGCACCGCTCCGACGTTCGCGACAAGCCACCCGACGAATATCTCATGCCTGCACAACTGAACGAACTTCACGCCTTTCAGGATAGGGAGGATATGTTACTAGGTCAGCTGGGCAGACTTGATGAGATCGTGGGCATTTTCAAGGACTATTAGGAAGGGGTGCATTCTGCGAATCAAAAACAGGGGCGACGGTTGACACGAATATTACGGCTGTGAGCATTTCCTGCATGAACAGGCGTTAATCTGCTGCATTTTTTTGGTTGGGCGTTAATTGAGCAACGATGGATTGGAACTCCCTTCCTGTTGCGTGGGGGCCTTTTGTATTGATACCATATGTACGGTGCGTTTGCTGTTGAAGCAACCAGCTAGGCCAGAAAATCATAACTTTATGTAATATATTCTTCTTGCCTTTGTATTTCTTGTTCGATATAATCGTGCAAATTGATTCTGGTTGTCTCAAATTCAAGCGATTCTATTTGCATATTCTGCCCCTTTCTCCCCCTTTAAAAGCATAATGCCTTCCGCCTTCCGATTCCGCATGAATATGCCATCACAGCAACTAAATGTTCCCCACCGGCGAAGTTCTAATGATAGATATATAGCAACCCACCCTCGAGGCGGACAGGAAAATGGTGACCAAAACACTAGTGTGTGGGCAGGTACAGGGGTGACAACGAGAACACTCCCCATCAACAGCGCTGAAGACTTGAGCGGTGCACCAGCAATGACTAACAGGGTCCAAGGATGGGAAGAAATCCCCGATCAGAATGGTAGGTAGGGTTATAGACAAACATTGAAATAATTGCTATATTAGGGGAAACTTCTGCAAATTGAAGAGAACAAGTAGCTATATAAGTTTACTACTTTGATTTTGGATGTAACATTCAACTTGGAGAAAAACTATCCTACCCTCCTAGACCTAGACTTAGCGAAAAGAAGAACCATAACATACAAAATCCAGTAAGAATGATGTGAGTACTCCGGAGTAGTAACACTGTAGGTGGAGTTCTAGAATTTCTCCACTTTATCCAGAACGGCGCGCAACCTCGCCAAAAAAAAAAAAAGCTGGGCATCATGTGTAAGGAGAACTTCTTTTTTTAAACCCCCTCAAGAATCGCAACAAATTCCCATCCCCACATTATTTTCAAGGCACGACCTCCTCCGAATCCCAAGAGCATCTTCGAGTCCTCTATTGTTCATCCTAGCCGCCCTCAATTGCTAAATACACCGCCGCTATGTCCCCAACAGCTGGATCCGATAAGAGCGAGTCTACTCTGGCGAGACTGTTAGGATCAGGTATGCTATACAGCTTTAGTGTGTTCTTAGGGATTAGATCTGATATTTCGTAGGGTCTGCCGGTATTGCTGAGCTTGCCGTCTTTCATCCCGTATGCACGAATCTATTCCTCGGACTACAAGGCCAATACTGACCCATTGAAGGTCGACACAATTGCAAAGCGGTTAATGAGCAACCATGGGAAGGTAGGAAATCCATCGCCCGTATAGAATCAGCGTGCTGACCCTGCTAGATTGCCTCCGCCGCCCAATTGAACACCGTTATCTTCAAAGACAAAGCCACTGCGCCAGCCGGTCGCAAGTTCTTCTCCCTCTTCCCAGGTCTCGGATACGCTGCTGGATACAAGGTTAGATGCTTGGGTGGTGTGGAGTGATGGGCTTATATTGACGGAGGCTAGGTTCTGCAACGAATTTACAAGTATGGAGGTCAACCTTTCGTTCGGGATTACCTGTCCAGGAACCACGGCTCTACATTCGACAACACATTTGGCAAGACGACCGGTAAGGCGATGATGTCTTCGTTGGCAGGAAGGTGAGCAAGAACACTCCAGATTTTCTGCCTACGAGTTCTGATCAGTGCCTAGTGTAATCGGTATCGGCGAGATTGTCCTCCTTCCCCTGGACGTCCTCAAAATCAAGCGCCAAACAAACCCAGAGGCGTTCAGAGGGCGTGGTGTAGTCAGAATTGTGCGGGATGAAGGATTTGGATTATACAGAGGCTGGGGCTGGACCGCTGCCCGAAATGCTCCTGGATCGTTCGCTGTGCGTACTTTTAACCCCCATAGTAAGAGAGGAAGGATGAGACTAATATACATATAGCTCTTCGGAGGATCAGCATTTACAAAGGGATACCTGTACGGCCTGACAGACTACAATTCAGCAACATGGCTACAAAACTTCGTTGCTTCCATCGCAGGAGCTTCTGCCTCGCTCTTAGTCTCGGCTCCTCTTGATGTTATCAAGACCCGAATCCAGAACAGGAACTTCGAGAACCCGGAGTCTGGGTTCAAGATCATTAGCAGCATGATGAAGAACGAGGGTCCTACGAGTTTCTTCAAGGGATTAGTGCCAAAGGTACCTAATATTTTTCCTCTCCTGGTCTATGACCCAAGAGCTGACACACCTATAGCTATTAATGACTGGCCCAAAACTCGTATTCTCCTTCTGGCTTGCACAAACCCTGATTCCAGCCTTTGATATCGCCCTGGCCAAGAAATAGAGTGGCCAAGAAATAGGCGTGCGTATGTATGGTGTATATGGTAGAGCAAAAGGGCATTCTGGAAAATCGGCGTTACATGGCCTAGAAGATATAATTGTAGGAATTCGTGTATATATGTTGATCTATCAATGGTAGAAAGGAAACCATCCCATCTCAACTCAGAGTCTGTCTAAACAGGCTGCATAAATGTCAGTCCAGTAACCAAATGAAAGCTTGATATAAATCGTAGCCATACTCCGTAATCTGAAGCAGACTCGCCACGTGATCCATTCATCCGTGCTTTCGCTTTTGAAGCGGCCGCTCCATGGCTAAAGCTTCACGCTCAGAACAAAAATACAGCCAACCTCACCTCACCTGACATCCCTCCTACCCAGCTCTTCCAAATCCAAAATGCCACCACAAGCACACATAATCTCCCGGACCCTCGACCCCATCTTCGCCATCGTCATCGGTCTCGGGGCAGCCGCGACGCGCATCAATAGGGAGGAGAAGGAATCAGGGCGCACTACCAAGGAGACGGTTGATAATGGATTGAGGTATGTATCTCTACTACCCATATTTTTCATGCTCATTCTGCTTCTCCTTGTTTTCAAAGGATAGGGGAGAGGAAAGGCAGAGAGATGTAGGAATGACGGGAAGAATAGCTGATTCAAACGGGCAGGAGAATTGGATTCCCTAGACCTGCTGCTGCAGTGGAGGAGAAAAGGGCTTGAGTGCGACGGACGGGTTACGAATATAATGGCTACGAGATAGGGAGGCCGAGATCGAGCTTGGGGAGGGGTGATTCCGGGTGGAGAGCTTGCGAGCTTGCGAGCTTCTTTGCCTGCTTGTTTGCTTGTTTGCTTGGAGGATGTTTTGGGGGGCGAACAACTCGACAAGAGGTAGTGTTTGAAGACCTACGCTGCCTACCTATCTTCTCCAACAAGCCGCTGGCAGCAACTCATAATCCGCGGCGTGTGAGTCACAACGACAAAGGGGGAACATTGTTGGAGAAGCTTCTAGGCGGAGTAAGGTAGATGTGTATACCTGGTCCTGTATAAAGGTATGCTGAGGCATACTCTGTTCAAGTGGCAAGCTCTAGGATGGCCGGCATGGAGGGCGATGTAAGCTTGAGAATATCTGGGAAAGATGGAGAGAATAGCTGATTAGTTCTGGGGAGGTTTTGATTTGGGATTTGAGCTGCTTTTTGAGACATCCTCAGAAGGAAATGGTCTGTTAAAGAAGGTGGTTGGAGACTGTTAAAGTACAAGGCGCTCTTGGTCCCCTTTTGGATGTTAAAGAGAGTAGCTGTGTTTGCATGAATCCAATAGTTACATCACCATCAAAATGCACTCGTGAAGAGATTATTTCCTCATCATGCATGTAAAATAGTCACGGCAGAAAGCATCGTATTGCACCTATTCCCAAGCCTTAAGAGATCGAAAACAGCCTAACCAGTCCCAATCCCCAACCCAGTTCACTCAATCTGTACCACAGCCTTGCCCAAAAGCTAGGCCTGCACACATGCGTAGAAGACCGTCATCGATAGACTTGGGACGAACAAAACAAAGGAGAACCATGCTTCTCCACCCTATTATCTCTGTATCTGTCTGCTGAACCGACTGTTGTAACTCGAGTAATCCTGCAAAGCGTGACGGAGGAAAAGACTGCCATTCTTGGGGTTGTTGCACAAATGTCGTTAAAGGGGGAGCCGCCGTGAGAGTCCGGAACGCCGATGATAAGATTTACGAGGGAGGTTTAAGACATCTCTTCAAAGGAACCGAAGGTGTTCTCGCCGGAGTAAGAAATGTACAGGAATCTATTGTGTGAATCATCGTCAGCCTGCTATCCTCAACAACCCGCAATGTCCAGCCTCCTCGCTTTACGACCGGAAGGTGAATACGTACCCGTCCTCATCCTTGTGCTCCTCGTAAATGCTGCTCATCAGGGCAGCTGTAGGTGGCAGGACCTCGTCGACGAAGATGAAGATGGCCTTCTCGGGTGAGAGCTTGATGCGTTTGCGGATCACGTAGACAAACTGTCCTACGGTCAGGTCGGCGGGGACCAGGTACTTCTTCTTATCGATCGTCGCGATATCCGACTTCTCGACCTTTTCGCAAATGACGGGGATACGGTCGGAGTACTTTTGGCGCTGGCAGAGAGAAGGCAGAGGTTAGTTTGATGGTTGGTTGGTTGATGGATGATGATGATGATGATGCGGCCGTTGGTGGGGGACAGGACAGGGTACTTACGATGCGTTCGGCCTCAGCCTTGCGTTTCTCAAACGGGTGCTCGTCCTTAAACTTGGATCGCATAGTGGATGATTTGGTAGAGATATCGGTCGCGGGTGGTGTATCTTTGGTGGTTGGAGACGGTTGAGGTTGGGTTTGGGTAGGGAGAGTGTTCTTTGTAATGGAAGACATAAGGCGTGGATGGAGAGCTTGCCTAAATGGCGGGGGGCTGAGAAGATGCGCTAAAAAGCAGCGGTGTGTCACTACCTATTCTGTGGCGGGTGGGTGAAGCAGGTGACCAAAGACTTTGGGTAAGACAAAGTGTTTACTTTTACTGTCAGGTCAAGAGTTTGATGTCTTTTGAGAGGCCAGGTTCTTGCGAGATGCATTAAATACCTTAGCTGATCAGATGCTGTGAATGGGATACATCTATACTACCGCATTTGATTCCATTCACTCACTGTTCTTTATTGTTCAAGTTGACGAATCACGAGGCAGTTCTTCAATCGGAGCTCGAGTTGGTTCGCCGCGAAGAATCCCTGCAACAAGTGCTACTATGGTGCCCTGTCGCCAAAAAGTATGATAGCTTAATCGCCTCATTCATACCAGATTCTCTGTCATAAACGTTCCACTCTATCTCTCTTCACTATCGGTTGCACCCGTTAACTCGGTCTCTTCGTACTGATTTGTGGTCTCATGTTAATTGTACGATAGTCGCCATTCTCTTCCTCTTAAAGCTTTCATTATGTCTTCTTTTACTTCCTTCAGACCTTGTCTACGCAACGTCTCAAAATTCCGGCCGCGAGCACAGCAGCTTCTTTTACAAAGAAGGACCTTCGTTACTCCTCCAAACCCTCGTCGTAAACCGAGTGAACGTGAAGCTCCAAAGGGCGTCGTTGCTCCCAAGACAAGAATTGCATTCGGAATAGTCTTTATTGGAGCGATGATATATTCAATGGTAATTTCCCCTCTGCTCAAATCAATGGAGGGGATCTTGGTCTAATTAGCTGCAGGCGACAGACGAACCTACGAAGCTCGATGGGCCTACAATTGCGGATCGAGACACCCTGGCCAAGCGCCAGGATGGTGTTACAGAGAACTCACCCATGCGTTTACGAATGGAGGAATTCATAAAATCACAACAGAAAGAAATTGTAAAGGAGTTGGAGGCTGTAGACGGCAAAAAGTTCCAAATCGATACATGGACACGGGAGCATGGAGGCGGCGGGATCTCAAGTGTCCTACAAGATGGCAATGTTTTTGAAAAGGCCGGTGTGAATATCAGTATCGTCTACGGAACTCTCCCTCGAGCAGCAATTGAGAAAATGCGAGTAAACCACAAGGCCATCGACCCCGAAGTCAACTCGCTGGAGTTCTTCGCGGCAGGGTTAAGCATGGTTCTTCACCCGAAAAATCCCATGGCCCCAACAGTCCACCTGAACTACCGCTACTTCGAGACAGCAAACCCAGACGGAACTCCAAATGCATGGTGGTTCGGTGGCGGTACCGATCTTACACCTAGCTACCTTTTTGACGAAGACGCCATCCACTTTCACAAGACTATAAAAGAGGCCTGCGACAAGCACGACAAATCATACTATCCGCGCTTCAAGGAATGGTGTGACAAGTACTTCTATAACAAGCACCGCGACGAGTCTCGGGGCATAGGAGGAATCTTCTTCGATGATCTAGATGGGCAAGAGAAGGACCAGGAGAATACTTTCGCATTTGCGCAGAGCTGTTTGAAGGCTTTCTTGCCAAGTTATATCCCGATCATTCAGAAGAGGAAGGATATGCCGTATACCGAGAAGGAGAAGGAGTGGCAGCAGATTAGGCGGGGGAGGTATGTGGAGTTTAATTTGGTGCATGATAGAGGGACGGCGTTTGGTTTGAATACACCTAGTGCCAGAGTGGAGAGCATTCTCATGAGTTTGCCTTTGACTGCGAGCTGGAGGTACATGTATGAGCCTGAAAAGGGAAGCAGGGAGCAGCGGTTGGTGGACACGCTGAGAGAGCCTAGGGAGTGGGTTTGAATGTATAGATGACGGTAGAATGTACTACTATATAAGTATAAAAAGCAAAAATAAAGCGTGTAATAAGTACCCAAGGAATTCTCAGGCATCGTATACACGTGATGATCTCTCCTTTCATAAGGCTTACTTACGGAGTGGAACCGAGTCTCAACATCATTCAATCATCTCCATCTCACAATCCCAAAACCCTCATCGAACGCTCATTATTCAAAACAATGATCACCTCCCCACATCCTCTGAATCTACACCTGAAATCCTCACAATGACAACCCTCCCAGCACCCAGGATCCTCTTAACCACCCTCTTCAATACATTCACCACCCCTCCCCAGGCAACCCAACCAACAACAAACACCCCCTATTCCGCCTCCTCCTCCACATCCACATTCACATCCACTTCCACCAACCCCCTACACGCCCTCCCGCCCTCTCACCGCGCTCTACTAACGACCCTGCACGTGCTCTTTCCCCCTGGCATGCTCCTCCAATCCCTGGACCTCCTAGACCGCGGTCTCGTCACGCGTATCACGGAACTCCATCCAAATCAAAATCCACATCCACATGCAGCACCACAGTCTCAAAAAGCAATAATTATGCCATCTCAAGCTCCCATCCACCTACTCCCAGAGCCAGGAGTTCAAGAGAAAGAAGAAACGAGGAAGAACCAGGTATACCAAGTCCGATCATCTCAGCAGCTCTCCCGGTTTAAAGACCACGGTGGGGGTAAAGGACAGGTGTATATCGTTAGGCTGCAGGCGTGGTCTTGCACGTGTGCTGCGTTTGCATTTTCTTCATTCCCGTCTTCGTTCCTGTCGCAGTCTGCGCCTGGGTTCGGTGTTGAGGGCCATGGCGAGGGGTTTGAAGGGGATGGAGAAGGAGATGGGGGATGGGAGTTTGGGGGTTTGAGTTTTGATGGGATGGGAGGCGGAGGAGGTGGTGGAGGTGGAGGAGTGCCGGTTTGTAAGCATTTACTTGCTTGTGTGCTTGTGGAACGGTGGGGGGATGTCTTGGGGGCGTATTTTAAGGAGAGGGAAGTGGGGAGGGAGGAGATGGCTGGGTTGGGGGCTGAGTGAGTGAATGAGGGAGGGGTTGTTGTGGGATCTTTGTCTATGTGTTTGGGCCCAGAATCGTTTGAATCAGCGTCGAGGTTTGTTGAAAAATTAGGTCGGCATGGCGTTTTCAGAAAAGGATTATGGTTAGGTTTGCATAGGAAGGGAAAGGGATAATCAAGGGGCGTTCAGTCAGGTTGGAGGGCAACATTCTCAAAGCAAGAGCTGCACCGAGATATAGGAAGACATTGCGTAACTGCTATTCATCTAGCTACACATTTATGGTACAAATGGCACATCGAATCCCATGATGTTCAATATGCCACTTCGCTCTGATGCTCAATAAACACCCGATATCATTAAACGCCGTGTTCGTCATCATCACTTCTTTTTATCCTTGTCCTCTTTATCCTTTTCTGCCTCCTTGCCTTCCTTCGCCTCCCCATTAACGCCATTTACTCCATTCGTCTTCTTGTCTTTCTCATCCTTGCCCTCGTCCTTCTTAGCCTCTTTATCCTCTTGCTGCTGTCTATTCTGGATTTTGTTCTCAATCAGGTCGTGGAAAGCGGTAATGGCACGAATCAAACTGGAAAGGTAAATAGCCATGAGCTGATCGTTGGTCTTGATGCTCATAGCATGTGATAATTCGCTGTCGTTCTTGACTGGCGCATCGACGCCATTGGGGACGTGTGAAGAGGTCTTTGGTGTAGAGAGATTGGGTAAGAGGTTAAATACGTCTTGGAGGTTGCCCAAGATAGCATGGTTGACTGGTAAAGTTTTATCAAGAACCTTTTGTAGGTATTGCTGGATATCTCGTAACCTTAAGTGCAGTCCTTGCAGTGACTGAAGTTGTGATGTAATTCTTGTTGACAAAGTCCCCACAGCGACATCCCGAATATCTCTCAACAAATGCTCGACTCCAATCTCCTCGGCTTCCTCAGCTTCGATGATGGAAGGGGTATGTACGAATGTCTTAGATGTTGTGGTTCCATCCTATAGAAATATTAGCCCAGAATCGCCATGCAGCTGTTAAAAACACATACATCCTTGATCTCTTCAACTGCAAAGTACGCATCTGTTGGTACGCCAGACTCCTTCGGTTGAACGTCGATAATGACCAGTAAAGGATTAGGTGTATATCTCTTGAACAGCTCATTGATTTCCAAGTCCGAAGCTCTTAACTTAGGCCCAGAGTGATACCAGCCTATCAGCTTCTCCTTCGCATTGATCTTCTTGAACATATCATTCATTGACTCGACGTAGTTGTGGTCCAGAAACCATACTGATGGGTCCTTGTCGTCTTCCTCAAAAGGCACTGTAGAATGGTCAACCATTAGAGCTTTCAAATTACAAAATAGCAAGGCTATTGAGGGGTCCATACCAGCGAAGCTGTTTGACACCCGCACATTCTTTCCATCGTTCTGTCCTAGCAAAACACCCACTACTCGTTTCCGCGTGCCCTTCGCTGAGCGGCCATAGTGATCTGCGGCGGAAAGGAGGACCAGGGGAGCAACAGAAACGTTTCTAGTAACCAGAGAGAGCGTCTCAGCAGTAGTGGCAGGCATGGTGGGTATGGGAGGTGGATGGTGATTTATGAGGCGGAATTCGTGAGGTTGTTGATTCAACTTTTGTAAGGCTGCCTTGAGTTTCGCGGCTTGCTTGCAGCTTCCCAGACCACAGCTCCTAAAGAGAACTAGCGCCCGAAGACGTGGTCACATGACTCTTGAGTTGTAAAGCTTCTGGAAATTGCGTATATTATTAACACACTATGAAATAAAATAAAAGGGAAACGAATATAAAATCTCATTGCTATGAGCTCTTCCCTTTCTTTCGAACTAGAAATCTTGAAGTTCGACATCCCTCGGCCCACAGGAACGATACTCCGGGACAAGTCCGACAAGTAAGCAGCCGAGCTTAGGTACCGATATTTCTTGGATTGGACCAAGCTTCCTCAACGTTTCCTTGACTTCAAGCTGTCGCAACCATCTTCCACCTCTCCACTCCTCACGAAAACCTCTTTACTGAGACCCCTACTTCCTCCTTTCACTCCTGCCTTGGTCAGGTCTTTGTCACTATCCACGCTCTACAATGGCACCAATTGGCGACGACACTGTGCATACACTGCAAGAATTGGTCCAGAAGCTCGAGTCCAGGGTTAAGCAATTGGAAGACAAGCTTGAGGATGTCTCGACGGGCACAAAGCATACGCCAACTGAGGGAGTTAGAATGATCTTGATGGGTCCTCCTGGCGCTGGTATGTACACGTCAACCCCGGGCTGCCGGCACATGTTGCAAAGATTCTGGAACTCCGGCTAATACGCAATTTGCAGGCAAGGGGACTCAAGCACCCAAGATTAAAGAGAAGTTCTCTTGCTGCCATTTAGTATGTTATTGCAAAGTTTGCCTAGTATATTTCGGCATTTGCTGACGCGTGAAAAGGCAACCGGGGATATGCTTCGCTCGCAAGTAGCAAAGAAGACACCTTTAGGTCGGGAAGCAAAGAAGATTATGGACCAGGGAGGTCTTGTCAGTGACGAAATTGTTATTGGCATGATCAAGGCTGAGCTGGAGACAAACCAAGAGTGCGCCGGAGGGTAGGTTTGCTCCTAGAGTTTGCTCTGCCAGGCTATACTAACATTGAGCCATAGTTTCATCCTCGATGGTTTCCCACGAACGGTCGTCCAAGCCGAGCGGTTAGATTCTATGTTGAACGAGCGCAAGCAGACGTTACAGCATGCTGTAGAGCTTCAAATAGATGACGGCCTCCTTGTTTCGCGGATAACTGGTCGTCTGGTTCACCCAGCATCTGGTCGATCATATCACAAGGTCTTCAACCCACCCAAAGAAACTATGAAGGATGATGTTACTGGCGAGCCACTGGTCCAAAGATCAGACGACAATGCCGAAGCTCTAAAGAAGCGACTGGTCACATACCACCAGCAAACAGCTCCGGTAGTTGGATATTACCAAAAGACTGGTATCTGGAAGGGCATCGATGCAAGCCAAGAACCAGGGCAGGTCTGGAAAAGCCTTCTCGGGGTCTTCGAGCAGTCAGCGAGCCAAGGCAAGAGCGGGAGCTTGCTTAGCAAAATCACTGGTCGCTAAATTTATATTTTGCATTAGACTCGGAGGAATGCTGTGGAGACAATATTGCGATAGATTCCTTAAAAGTTACGGTTGGCTAATAGTCCAAGCTCGGGCATTTACGTTTGCACTACTTTCAATGGGCGGGACATGACTGACTGTACGAGTACGACCAATCTACACATGGGTGTCATGCCCGTTCAGGGGCTTCATGTATAATTCACCAATGCTTTGAGTGTAAAATGCACCAAAGAATGTTAATGCCTCATGCACACCTCGACTTCAGATCCAGCTTTAGATCATGTCTATTCCTTGTGAAAATTTTCTGGGGAAGCTGAACTCCGATCCGTTTCTGCTGACCTGTAGACATCCGTTCCAATATATGCGGGTACGATTATGCAGTGTTCCGTCAACAGTGTAACAATCATAGTTTATTTCATTTGGCTTTGGTACAGTCGGAAGATACACATATCCCCATATGAAGAGGCGCTGGGGTTGAATGTCTTGTTAAAGTTTCCTTTTCCTTGCGTTTTGGGATAAATAGGGCGAGTGTCCCATATCTTTGACAGTCAGTCTGCAGATGTGACTGTCCCATTGAGATATTTCAAAACATCCTCTTCGTCATATATTTTGTTCCTTTCGGTGGCAGCTGTTTTTCCAAGATTCCCCGAATTTGACTATTCTTTTTATCGCCCGTGCAATAGTCCATCCCAATGCTTCATCGATCCTCTCCAGCGGCCTCGAGCGGAAGCAAGTCAATTGACCACCAACGTGAAGTTCTCATGGACATTCTCAACAGGCACCTTGATGAGCCCGATGAATATCAACCCCCAGTGCCCCCTCGGGGATCTAGTAACACTAAAAAGGGTAGTCGTTTGAGCGACAGTCAGAAAGAGAAGAAGATGGTACCCTTCCCCTAGGCAACATCAATCAGCAACAACATGTGGAGTTCTGTCGACTGACATTATATCAGGTTCAAGTTCATGTCAGGACAGCGTCCAGGAGCACCCAGACTCACAATGAAAGACCGCCCGTACCTCCCAAGCCACAACGACAGCACAGCCGGACCAACGAAGTTGGTTTCCAACCCTTTAGCCTTGACGTTTTGAGTCCTCCCTCGTTGTCGGAATTTTTGACTGACAATCTCCCTAGTCCACGCCAAAAAGCCACCATCAACACCATGACACTCAACCCCACACGACCTCTTCCCCAGCCACTTATACCTACACCTACAAACGTCCCACAGGCCCCGAGAGTCAGTATCCTGTTCCTAGCCATCTCTATCCCATCCCATTCATACTCTCGATGGACAAAACACTTATCCACCCCCCAACTCCCTATTAACATCCATACTAATATCTTCTAGTCGTCTCTCTCCACCAACCCTCCTGTGTCGGTCTCCCACCAAGCTGGAACGCCCTTCACGACCGCTTTATCGCCTACCTCGCAACTCATGCTCCACTAGATAGAAACGGGCGTGCGCCCCGCTACGAGGAGCGTCGAGAGAGATGGAAGACCAACGACATTGTGAGGTTGATTGGAGAGAGGTTTCCTAAGCTAAATGGACATGTAAGCCCATCATTCATCTCACTTTTCATCTGATTAGAAAAGAAGGAAGGGGCTAACGAGAAGGACAGAAAATCAAAGCAACTGCCATAGAGATGCGTCTAGCGCTACTGGACCAGGCGGGAGATAATGATTACTTCAAGATGGGATATAAAAAGTATGAGCGAGAGGAGTGGGGAAAGGGAATCTGAATGAAGGATGGAGGGAAGGAGGAAAAAGTTTTTGCTTAGAGTCTAACTTTGGAGTTGAAGGTGCACGTACCATGGCCCAAAGGCCTTCTTGTCGTGGGGAAGAAAGGGATGATGTTTATTTCAATTGGAGAAAAGAAGCAGCGGGTTTCCATACCTCGGCTAGAGACAGTCCAACCTTTCGTGTACGCAGTAATGTACTCATGGCTCGATAGCAGGGCGAGAGACTGATGCTAGACCCATCGCGTGTACTTACTGCTCAAAGGAAAAGACCAAGACTTCGATAGGAAGAAGAGTTACTTGATCGGCTTGAAATATCTCAATTTCGGTCCTTGATCAATAATAATGTGGACTTTGAACTTTCTATCCACTTGATACAACAAGACGAAGCAACTCATGTATCCTTCCGATATCTCTCTCCTTAAAAAAGCATCGTCTCATCGATCTCAACGTCACCCATCGATCGATCACGAACGTCTCGGAACCCTCAGGGCCATGCTCGGAGACGGTCAAGACTCCGACTCACTCACTCAACCCCGTCTGTTTCCCCTTCCGTCGAATGAAAGTCCAGGACGCAGGTTCACGAACACCTAAAGGAGTGATACTGGCGATTTCTATTTAATTCTGTTGCACTTCGCATCGGAACAGACTCCCGTCTGTCATCGATCGTGAATCGAGAGAGTTGGCAGAAAGACTGGGGTAGCGCTAGCGCTTAGCAGCACGGAAGTTGTGTCCGGGGTCTGGATTGTGGGGACTAGTTCTGAGTTTGGTTTGATTTAAATAAACTCGAAGACCATAGTCTAATGGTTGATGAGTTTGATAGTAAGATAGTTTATCTGAAATCTGATAAAAGACTATCCCTTCTCTCAAGTTGAGACTTCCTTCCAAATTAGCTCGTTCTTTCCTTATCTTTTAGGTCAAAGCCTTGGCTCCAAATACGTACGCTTTACCCCAAATCTAGTTTCCAATCCTACCCAGATTGAAATGCCTTTTATTTCCAATACTCGCGATCGTTTTCAACTTCTTTCAAAAGATGGAACATGACATGTTGTCTGAGTCAGCGGTTGTGGTCTCATTGCGCACATCAGGGGAGGGGGTAGCTCGGTCCTTGGCCGGGTCTAAACAAATACGATTACTCGATGTGACGTACGCTGGAATTATCCTCCGAAGAACTTGATCCTTCTTTTATGTTCTTTTATGTCTTTTATGATGGCGTCCGATATATGTACTTGTATACGTTATCAAGGCAATCTTCGGTACGGTACTCGGGTTGAGAGACTCGGTACTCGTATTGGCGCATACTGGACTATCCCATTGGCTATCTAGCCCTCGCTTAGAGCCTCGAACTCGAAGCCCTTTCGATGAATGCGAGGGTTTACGGTATACGAGATAAATAAGAACTTTGCTCGAGTATAAGACCTTCCTATGGGAGATGATTTCATTTCTCTTCTTTTGATTTCAAGCTCTTTACCTTGCTCTTTTATTTCCTTCTTGCTTTGATACTATACAGTCTTTACAATGAGTTTTCCCTTAACATCTCCGCTATTCTCTTGCATCTCTTCCACATTCAGCAATGTCACTCTTTTTGGCGCATCTATAATAGAATTAGGAGCAACCCAGTTGACGAATGTATCACTTGCTTATCCGTACTATCCAACGTACGGTGGTTTGAATTTCTGCAATGTATCTGTCACCTATACCCACCCTGGCCAGAATGATACACTCCGCGTCCAAGTAAGTCAAGTTTTCAGACACTTCTGATAGCCGAAAAGCCAAGCTACTCTATACAATAACTCTCCATCAAAGAAGCAATACTGACTTCTTCCAGGTTTGGCTCCCATCGACCACTTATACCGAACGAATGCAAGGAATTGGTGGTGGGTCATATGGCGCCGGCCTAAACGATGTGGCATTTGGTGGCATGGCACTCGCTGTATCACAGGGCTACGCTGCAGTCACCCTAGATGCCGGTCTTCCCTCCCAGAAAACTGTAGACCTGCAACCTGAAGACTGGGCACTGCTCAGTCCTGGCAACGTCGACCTTTACGCCCTACAAAACCTCGCCTCGGTATCGCTCAGCGACGCTACTTTGTTGGCAAAGGACTTTGTGGAGAGTTACTATGGTCAACTTCCTAAATTCTCGTATTGGAATGGTTGCTCGCAAGGCGGGAGACAGGGTCTCATGCTGGCACAGCAATATCCTGATCTTTATGACGGGATCCTGGCTGCATCTCCTGCTATCAGCTGGAACAAGTGGGCTATTGGAGATTACTATCCCACATTTGTCATGGATCAACTTAAACAGTACCCATACGCATGCGAACTCGAGGCTATACGGACAGCGGCAATCAATGCGTGTGATGAACTCGATGGGGTTGTCGATGGAATTATCACCGATCCCGAAGCGTGCAACTTTGATCCCAGCACAGTGGTAGGTGGACCAGTTAACTGTTCGGATGCAGCCGGCCCTCTTACAATCAGCGACGCGGCGGTGAAAGTGGTCCAGGCTGTATGGGGAGGAGCTCGAGATGACCGCAATGAATCTCTCTGGTTTGGCTTGAACAAGGACGCTGCGATCACGGGGTCAAGCGGACTGGCGGAAACTTCATGTACAAATGGGACGTGCAGCAGGTCACCGCCTCCTCTATGCAATACTTGGCTTCAGTATTTCCTCGCCAAAGATCCTTCCGTCGACCTCTCAACCATGACTCAAACATACTATGACGACCTCTTCAGAATATCAGTGCAGCAATACACATCAATCTACGGCACCGACGACCCTGATCTCAGCGCATTTCGGGACAGTGGCGGAAAGATGATCACATACCACGGACTATCTGATGTTCTTATTCCTCCGATGACTACGCAGCATTACTACGATGCTGCAACAGCCGTGGACCAGAGCGTACAAGACTACTATCGCTTATTCTTCTCACCGGGATTAGGACATTGTGATGGGGGCTTAGGCGGCTATCCGGCCGGTGCTTTTGAAGCCTTGCAGACGTGGGTGGAGAATGGAACTGCACCGGACACTTTACTAGGAACGAGCGCTGCAGATTCCCAAGGCAATGTTATTGAAAGACCGTTGTGTTTGTATCCGAAGAAGCAGATTTATAAAGGGTCTGGGAATACGAGTGTGGCGGAGAATTTTGCGTGCGAGTAATTTGCCGTGGCACCCGTCTTCTGCTGTTTTGCTGCCAGAAGACGAAGAACACCCGCTACGGTACATTCACCATCAGCCGAAGTCCTCAAACGCTTGCTTGGATATATATATATATATTTTCTGTCTCAAATTTAGATTTAGAGAGAGTGTGAACTTACAAAGACTATAGATAGATACTAATCCCTTGCCTTCAAATATAGTATCTCCCTTACAACGTGAAATAAATCGCCTTCTGTGAAATATGTATTACTCCACTTTGGGTCTTAGGTTATACTATGCCGATACTCCACCTGCTTACTGCAATTATCCCAAGGGCTGTCTACCAGCCATCGAGAGGTACCGTCCTTTTGTGGAACAGTACTAGCTGGAGCCAATACCAATCTAGAAGCCCCGCCGCAGGACAAACGACAGAGGTTCTAGATATCTCCAAAGACAATCAAAGCTAGGGTAGAATCCTACCTATGTATCGTACTGCGTAGTAATGGAGCCACTGAAGCTTTGAAGAGGTTAAGATTATTAACCTTTACGCATGCGAAGGAACTAGCATCTCGATAATGGCGAAGTGAAACTTACGTATCTAGGATGAAACGACAAGAGCATTGGAGCTTTATGCCTGGTGGATACACATTGTTGGGTGTATTTTGACAGGCAAGTATTCTGCACAGGGAGTCTACATCTCGTAGATCTTGACAAACTTAGCAAGAGAGATTCATACACCAATAGTAGTAAAGTAAGGCAACACCGTCTGAATACAAGACTACCATACTACGGGCTGAAACAGTGCACAAGGTGTTGCTGGAGAGAAAGTTGCCCCAAGAAATGTTCAGGATACAATGGAGTCAGATGCCAACGAACTATCGCTGCTGCAAGGAATGAAATATGTATTAAGTGTCATCTATAGGGTATACGCGAAGTCTCAAGGAACTGAAACCACCCCACAAGTCTACTCTATAACCCGTACTCTCCTTCCCAAAAATCTATCCACCCTCATCCAAAAAATGCCAATCAACCGCGCTCTTCCACAGATGCTCCTCCCAATGCATGCATATATAGTATCCCCATAATTAATAACCAAAACATGTACCACCTCACCTCCGAGGCGTAGAGTTCACCATCTGCCTCTGCTTGTTCAACCAACTCTTCGGCGCATCTTGTCTGCGCTGCAAGACCACATGATTACTCTGCAATCGGCTCGAGAGATCGTACCATGCGCTGGCAATCAGGGCGTTCTCGCGTGTGAGGTTCTTGATCATGGACTCATTTGCGGCCTTCACATGATTCATCAGTGGTGCTCTAGGTGTGTTCACCAAACATAGAGACAAAAGTAATTGTGAAAAAACAATGTTTATTAAAACTGTAAATATATGGCACATCCATAGAGACAAAAAGGAAAATTCGACACGGTACCTTCTGCGCATCAGGGCTACTTTCTTCGGCGATTTTAAGTCTTCTTTGGAGGTCTTGAATAACGAGCTCTTGTTTCTGGATCTGTAGTGAACATGTCAGTTGGAGCTGCTCAATATTTTTGCTTGAGCACGGTGGACGACATCCGGTGCTTGTTTGACAAGTCCTAGAGACATAGGAAGAGGTATAACGCGAGGTGAGAGGGTTGGGAGTTCCACTGGAGGCCCATTGCCAATTGCAGCAAGTTCACGAGCAAGCTCTACATCTAAATGTGAGTGGGCATCGAGTTCGGAGGCCGCAGAAAATCTATTTGGGCTAGGAGGTTGTGTATCGGCATAGGTTTTAGTGGCCGCAGAAAGACTTTCTGGCCTAGAAGCTTGTGGACGAAATGGACGGAAGATTTTTTCCAAGATTTTGCCATGCGTAGAAAGACTTCGCACCGGTTTTGAATCGGTTCCGTGGCTTACCTCTGCCTTTTCCTTTCCGTCAAGTTGAGAATTGCTACCGTCATCAGCTCTAGCATCTGCTAGATCCTTTATTAACTGATCTTTTACTAAAAGTGTATTTAGCAAATGTGTTTTCTGCTGGTCGAAATCAATAGTAATATTTTTGTGAGCATTTTGGAGGACAAGGAGGTCATTTTGGAGCGAGGTGGTGATGATCTCGTTTGTTTCCTTGAGGGTTTCTAAAGCGTCAATTTCGTCTTGATTGACGGCTTCCACTAGTTTCAGGTCAGTAACGTCAGTTTTATAGGAGAGGACATAAGCTTGCTTACAATTGGCCTTTGTATCAAGTAATTCCCGTTCTTGACTTTGAAGTCTCGACTGAGTTTCTTCGAGCTTCGATTTTGTTGAGGCTAGCTCCGCAGTATTTTCATGGTAGAGTCTTTGTAGGTTGCGGAAGGCCTCATCCCTGTGAACATCGTCGGTGAGAAGCTTATACGGACCAATTTTCAGGATATTATCAATAAGGGTGACTGACTTTGGATCCGAAGAATTGCTGAGTGCTGCATTCAATTGCTGCTGCGCAATTGTGTGCTTCTCCAAGAGCCCTTGGTAATTTTCTTGCAGTCTCTTCCGTATTCTTTCTCCCTCTTCGAGATCTATTCGAAGGTTGGCGTTTGTTACTCCACCTGTGCTACTCTTGAGGACTTGATTTTCAGCCCTCAGTCTCGAGATCTCAAGAGCATAATTTGGCGTGGGGTCGTCACTCTGCTCAAGCTCTTGTTCAAGAGTGAGTTTGGCGTGTCCCATTGATGGGGATGGAGGCGAAGGTCCTGCCACATCGGTGTTGAACTGTTCTTGGAGGTCTTTGATGAACTTTTCATCGTGTTGCTGCCTTTCATGGAGCTTCTGAATCTGGTCATCCCGAAATCGCACTTCATCATCAAGGCGGTTTTTGTTTTGAATCAGGGTGACATTCTCCAGCTCGAGATTGGAAATTAAACTCTTAAACTCCCGAATAGTCTGCTCCATTTTAGACTTATCTTCGTTGACTTTATCAAATTCTCTCATGTTGAGTTCTAGGGTCTCGATTTGCTCACGCAGGTGAGCATTCTCCCTTTCGATATTCTGTAGATTTTCGAGCTTCTTCTGATAGTGGTCTACCTTATTTGCTTTCCGGGTTAGTGTCGTGTTCTCGACTTTGAGCTCATTGAGCTGATCCTCGATCTGGACGAGTCGCTGGGCAGATGGCCGCAAATTGCCGAGTTCTTTCTCTTGTCGCTCCTTGGTGACTCTGTCGGTTTCTACTTGTTGTTCTTGACTTGCTATCAGGTCATTGGCCTCTTGGAGCCGGGTCATTAAGTCCTTGATGTGGGCTACCTTGTCCCCGTCATCTGAGTCCTGTAGAACCCGCAACCGACTCTCTATCTCGCTGCTATGCTCCTGTAGCTCCGCATGACTCTCTTCTAGACGCCTAAATCGAGTAATGTAATCAGCGTGCTTTTTCTTCAAGTCGCTGTACGCAGCAGATAGCTTAGCATGTTCCTCTTCGAGAGCGAGTTCGATGTCTTGGTGTATCTTGTGAGGAAGTGTTTCGTCAATGGCTTTCGCATCCGTATTCTTCTCGTTTGTTTGCGTCTAATAGAAATGTCAGCCGCTGCATTGGGTGTGGAGCTTTTGGGATTTACCCTTTGTATAACGCTAGCTATCTCGTTTTGCGAGGTAAGGTCGAGCTTGTTCTGAATTGTATTGATACATTTCGCCTTATTCGTACCGTGTACAGCTGCCAGGAGGAATATAGTGAGAAGCTGGATGCAGATGTCAGTGAGGCGGACTTGGAGTTTCATTTCGTAAGTCGCTACCTTAATCGTTTGTTCCGCATCATCGTGCTCTGCAATAGCATTGAAATCTGCCGGATTCTCCAGTGTCATAGGATCGAGATCGGGGCATTGAACGCGGACATAACGTAGCAAAGACTTGTAAACTGCTTCCAAACTGCGCTTCTTCGCGAGCCATTTCGAGGAAGGGGTAGGTTTCTCGAGTTCGACGGCATAGGCGGGATCGAGGTCCTCTGTGATATCATCAATTAGTACTGGGACAAAGGGTTCTTAGGATGTACTCACCAAGCATTAGGGACAGAACTCGGCCATCGGTCAGGTCTACCAGAGACTCGACCTCGGAGTCGAGCGGGAACGTGTTTATCTGCGAAAATAGTCAGAAAAGGCCTTTCAGTATATAGGAGCGCGAAAAGGAAGATAATACCCAGTTTAGAAGAGCTGCCTCTGTGGCTGTGGGTTGGGTGTGAGGCATAGTTTCCTATCCTTCGAAAGCGTTGTTGTGGTGTGAAGTCAGGCAAAAGGGGCGGAAGCAGTGTTGTACTGATCTATGATTGTGAATGAATTTCCAAAGTAGTATGACATCTTAGAGAGCCAGGCTTGCATTGCATTTATCTTATTACAAACTGACTTTGTTTCGAAGTCAGTCGCGACAATGGATAAACCTAGCGCTTTACGACGCGATCCGGCTATCAAAGGCTAGAGCCCCTGAGCTTTATTTACTCCTATGTGTTTAATGACAACCCCACAATCTTGATTGTTGCGAAGGGCTGTTTTCAGAACCCTGAAATATATTTCTTTATGGTCGCAAATGGAATAAAGAATTTGGTTGTCTATATCCGGCGATTTCAAGAAAGGGCGTCGCTACATGTCATTGTACGTTTAAATAGCCATTTGATAAAGGCTACAGAGTAGCTAACAAACAATAGTAGAATCGGCCATTGGATTGAAAGATGGTATACTGTAGGGGGGTTTGAGTATCATAGCCAGTGGAGCACTGGAGTTCTGGGCGTCAAACTTTGGATAGAACCTGGAGGATGCCCGATTGAATATCTGTAGAACTACCTTTACCGTAACAGAGTCTAGGCACATACCACGTCATGTCCATTTTGCACATTCTCAGCCGTAATATAGATGAAAGGTCCAAGGGTACTGTACCATGTGTGGGGACAGAACTTTTCTAATCACGCACAAGTTGCTCGGTGCCAATTTGAATGAGCTCAATTTGTTTAGCCCAACAGTTATACCATACACCTATGCGCCGTCCCGCCCCTCCTTTCTTACTCCATCCGTGCCATGAAACCGTACGCCAGATTGATTATGTGTTTGTAGACTTTATGATCATCCGTTAATGGAGACCATCTGGTCTTCTTCAATAACTGCATGATATTCCTTTGACGAGGTTGTAAAAGTTTCGAGGGCTGACGCAGGCACCTTTGCAGCAAAACCCCTATCAGAAGTTAGAGAGCAGCAATATATTGAACAAGGCCAACTTACTTGATTAGCTTGTATTCGTGGGTGATGGTTCCTCCAGCGTCCTTGATGGTACTCTTTGCAGAGTCTATTATGTCATTTGGAGTCGCATCCGGGTATGTAATTATGACAGACTTTTGGGGCAGGAGGCCAGAGACAAGTGCGGCGAGCGCAACCACGGAGAAGATGGCGATCTTCATTTTCAGTTTTGAAGTGTTACTGCTTCTCGATGGTTGTGAGATGTTTTGCAATGTGAGGTTGAAAGTGACTACCCGCGCCTTGCCAATTTCGCTCTTAGACTTTGAGACCCCACTGCGTTAGTCAGCATTCGTTGAGTTATTCAAAGAACCGCAGCCGCAACCGCTCCCCGAGCCCGAGCTTCGTCTCTGTTTCGGTAGACTTGTCATCCTTAGACAACAACAACGACAACGACCTCAATCCAAATCAGCACAGTCCAAACACACGACGTATCGACGGAAGCACGAATATTCGTCTCAATATATGCGCATGGACTACTAATCGCGTTGAATCGTCTTCGTTCCTTTCGGTTTCTTTGATATTGGGTCCGTAATAGGGGCGCAGAGGAAGTTGGGCGAAAGAGACAGCAGAAGGCTGAACCGGTTGAGGAAGACGGACTTGGAGGCACGGTGGCCACCTGGTGGATTGGGCAGTCATCAAAATACACACTTCTTGTTCTTCTGAGTGATTCCCTTTGCGTGGATCTAGCTAGCTGCACTTGAAAAGCTCTCAAGAAGTTCCTACCCGAAGTTTGGTGGTTCGTTCCTGCGAGACAAAGCCGTTTTCATTGTGGAAGCCTTTGGCCTGTGGCCAGATCATCTCATCAAAAGCATTTCCATTCTCCCGGCTTTCCATAGCCCATCATGACCACCGAATTCTCTGACGATGTTGCGGAGGATTACAAGAGGGCTCTTGAAGACTTGACCATGAATTCACGATATGAGATCAGCAATCTAACAGTCATCGCAAGAGAGAATACAGAGCATGCCCTCGCCATTTCCGAGGCCTTGAAGAGCCATATCAAGCAGGTAGGATAATTTCTCGTTCAATTTCATACTAGACTATCTAGTAATCGTTTGTTTGCGTAAATTTTCTATCATGTAAATTTGATCAGGTCGTTTACTTACACTCCGTTAGACCTCGCCGCAGAAGAAGCTTCCTGCATTTTACGTTCTTGACTCCGTCATTAAGAACGTTGGGACACCGTACACAATCTTCCTTTCCCGCGGCCTTTACTCAACGTTTATGGAGGCATACGCTTTGGTGGACAACAGTGTGAGGAGGAAGATGGATGAAATGCTGAAGACTTGGAAGGAACCTGTACCAGGAGCTTTGGACACACGCCCGGTCTTCCCACGGGATGTCACAGGTCCAATAGAGAATGCTTTGATTAAGGCTAGGACATCTGCAATACAGGCTCAGCAAGAACACACCAGAAGCCAGCAACAAATACTGGGGCGGGGGCGGCCTGGTCCATCGCCTGCTCCCTACCGCGAGACTCCTACTCCACCAAATGCATACCGACAGCCCCCTCCTGTACAACAAGGATACAACTCAAACTACCCCCAGCAACAGTACCCCTCAGCCATGAACGGCCAACAATACGGCCAGCAACCACATGTCCAACAGTCATATGGACTCCCACCTGTGAGTAGACCTTCCTCTGGCAAATTTGACTATACTAATCAAGACCAGCGACCACCAACCCAGAATTACATTCCACATAACGCAAGTGCGGGATCATGGCAACAACCCCCGCCGCAGCAAGGATATAGTGCACATGATAATAGCATAGATGAACTGAACAGTGATATTGCAAACCTTATCACAGTTTTCAAGACAGACTTTGCTCTGAACCCGTTGGATGGCAATATACAAAAGAGACTGAAGGCATTGCTCGACCTACAATCTATAATGCAGAGTCAAAGATTGCCCCCTCAGCAAATTTCTGAAATCAAGACCCAAGTGGCAAAGCTTTCTGAAGCATCTAAAGCGACACCTAAAGCACCCAAGTCTCCTACCCCTGCCCCAGTTCCCGCTCAACTTCCACAGCAAAATTCTCTAAGCTCACTCTTGGGTCCGGGGGGACAGGGTACTCTCGCAGCGCTGCTGGCGAAACAAACACCTCCCATTCAAACCCGATCACCACAACCAGCTCTTAATCAACCTTTCAAACCACCTCCTGTATCCATGGCCCCCACACCTGTTCCAGATACGGGTTCTCTATTTGAAAAATTACTGGCAGCTGGTATAATCTCAGGAAAACCTGCCATAAGTACACCTACCCCGAACATTCCGTTGCCTGCAAACATATCTGGGTATCGACCCCCATTCACCCCAAACCCATCTAGAACACCGTTAGGAGAAATACCGAATGATGTCGTCCTGAAGACATCTTCGTTGAAAATGTAAGCAACTTCCCATTCCTTGTTGACTTCGTCGCGCTAACACGAACAGTCCTCGTCCACATCTCATATCCAGTCTTTATGAAAAACTGGGTGCACCGTGTACACAATGCGGCAGGCGGTTCCAATCTAATGAAGAGGGCAAAAAGAAAAAGACAGCCCATATGGATTGGCACTTCAGAGTACATCAACGAATGACGGAAGCGGAGAAAAGAGGGCAACATCGGAGTTGGTATGTTGATGAATTGGTAAGTTCTTGCTGTAGGTTTGTTCTTGAAGTATATAATTAACACGTCACAGGATTGGATCAAGTCTCGGGAGGTGGAAGGAGATCAGAATACCAGTAATGGTGACAAAACAAACGGCTCTGGCGTTACTAGCTCTAGTATAACGAGTAAACCAAAGCTGCAGTATCTCCCCGTTCCAGATGACCCTGCACTTGCAAGTAGCACATGTCCTATCTGCACAGAGAAGTTTGAAATGAAGTGGCTCGATGAGGCTCAGGAGTTTGTCTGGATGGATGCCAAGAAGATCAACCAGCGGATCTACCATATTAGTTGCTACGAGGATGTCAACAAAGCTGGTATTAAGAGAGACACACCGGAACCTGTTCTTGGGAAGCGAAAACATGAGGTAACTACTCCCACTGGGTGCAGGATAGGCAAATCTAACAAAGCTCAGGACGACAATATTGCAGTTCGGTCAAAGATTAAGACGGAGTCCTATTAATGAAAATACGAATGGCCAAGGTAATTGGACTTGCAACGTATAGGTGGTGGCACGATTGCATAGCGTTGGCGTTGGTGGCTGGGATGTAAATGGCTTTTTTTGATTAGCTGGTACCAATACAAACGATACAGGCCTACAAAAGAAGCCCTTTCAGTCAATCCATTAGTGAGGTTTTTACCGTGTAATACCCAAAGTCTCGAGATATTCAAAAGTGAAAAAGTAGATGCGGAAGTTATAAGTTGTCACACGTGACTGGCTCCAAGGATATGTTGCGACCCGCCCGGATGCTTGCCTTGATTGGACTCGCTTATTCCGCACAAAGGCTATCGTCAATCTTCCAGAGTTGCGAAAAAGTTCAAGTCATTCAACGAATCTACAACTTCAACCAAGAACTTGATAGATTCAGTCTCCGCCCAACTGCGGTTAAATTGATTGATCTTCCTGTTCATCTCCAAAAACCGAACCAAAGTAAGCCGGCTCCTGCGACTCTCTCCTTCGCGCATCAACGCAAGGAGGAAACCCCCCTTCCAGGCAATCGTACTGACAGTATCCCCCCCAGCCAACAAGATGAAGCACCTCGCAGCATACCTCCTCCTCTCCCTCGGTGGCAACTCCACCCCCTCCGCCAAGGACGTCAAGACTGTTCTCGAATCCGTCGGAATCGAGGCTGATGATGAGCGTCTCTCCACTCTCATCTCTGAGCTCAAGGGCAAGGATCTCCAAGAGGTATACACACCGCACATATAAAAAGAATGGAGGATACAGGGCTAATACATCCGGATAGTTGATCGCTGAGGGCTCATCCAAGCTCGCATCCGTTCCCTCAGGTGGTGCCGGAGGCGCTGCCCCAGCTGCTGGTGGTGCTGCCGCTGGTGGTGCCGTTGAGGAGAAGGAGGAAGAGAAGAAGGAAGAAGGTATGTTACGCAAAATATACTTGCGCTTAAAAACTATTGCTGACGGTTTATGCAGAGAAGGAAGAATCCGACGAGGATATGGGATTCGGTCTCTTCGACTAAGCAGTCAATGTACGGTACGACACATTCGATGCTCTCTCTCTGCGGATACAAGTGGACAGGGCTTCGGGAAGGGGTTGTGCGGACTTTGCCTGATCTTTGCATGTCATGGGAGTCAAGGGACGGAATTGGAATTTGCGGATCTTCTCATGAGGGATGGCCAATTATCCATGCTAGATAGCGCAATACAGACGTGCCTCTTCCAAATACGATTTCATGGTGACTTTCCGGTTTACGTTAGTTCTGTGAAGATTATAAGGGAAGTCCATGCCCAATCATTGATGCAGGGCCTACCTGTGGAACTACATATGACACTTAGAAATAGGAAGCCTTTGCTTATGGACTTGGGATCTTGCAAGGACAAATGTCCTATTTCAAGAGAGCAAAAAGTATTAGCAGTATGAACGCCGTGACTGAAAAACAATATGGAATACCAATGGGACGCTTAATGTCTCGATTGCAAATCAATAGAATGCACCTATCAACTTTTGTGATTATGATCATATTGAGGCACTATATTTATATATTTATATTAAGCCGTCTTAGTCCTTGGAATTCATAATTGTTGAATTCACCTCCGTACTTCACTTGCTCACTTGCTCACTAGAACTTTTGCTTTGACTTTGCCCCACTATACTGGGGTAAGCGAACCCTACCAAATAACTTTGGCGCTAATGACTAAGCATCCACACTCAAACCGCAAAATTCCAACCGCCAGCCAAAATCGAACATCACGCCGACATTGACCTTCGTTTTTCGACCCTCGAAAAGCGATCCCCAAGTCAACTACCACAATCATGGCCGACGAATACGTGCGTATCTGCCTCTTTCCTCTCCATCTCCATCTCTGCATGCCTGCCCGCTCTCGCAGAGATGAATCTGTCTACCCCTCCCTACCAAGAAGAACAATAGCTAACACTCGATTGCCGGAACAGGACGCAGAGGCAGCCGCCGAAATCAAGAAGAAGAGAACCTTCAGAAAGTTCTCGTACCGTGGTATCGACCTCGACCAGTATGCCTCCCACACACACACTTGAGAAATTACAAAGGGGATCTTTTGGAAACAAAAAGCTAACCCTCATTCTCTCCCCGTAGACTCCTCGACCTCTCCTCGGACCAGCTCCGTGATGTCGTACACGCCCGCGCCCGCCGTCGTTTCAACCGCGGTCTCAAGCGCAAGCCCATGGGTCTGATCAAGAAGCTGCGCAAGGCCAAGCAGGAATCCAAGCCCAATGAGAAGCCCGACCTCGTCAAGACCCATCTGCGGAACATGATTGTCGTCCCTGAGATGATCGGTAGTGTCATTGGTGTTTACTCTGGCAAGGAGTTCAACCAGGTCGAGATCAAGCCCGAGATGGTCGGTCATTATTTGGGAGAATTCTCCATCTCTTAGTACGTATCCTTTTTGATTCCCAAGGCTGCCAAAGCAACATGCGCAGGCATCCAGAGATGTGGAGAATGATACTAACAATTTTACAGCCACCCAGTCAAGCACGGAAGACCCGGTATCGGTGCCACTCACTCTTCGCGTTTCATTCCCCTCAAGTAATCGCTTCATCTCGAGTTCGCTGGGTTTCTGGGGTGCAATGGGATATGGGTACAGGTGCATTTGCGTACTTTCTGCAACCAAAAAATGTGCTGCTGTAGATAGGGCAATGAAATTCTGATATCCAACACCAATAACGTCCCTCAATCGCAATGTGATCTGTTGATATTCGATATTTTAAACCTCAACTCTAGCAGTCCCCCAGACTCCAGTCGCCTATCTACTCCTAGTCTAGAGAACGGCCTGACACCACACCAAGACCCTTTCACTCATTGATCTCGTACTCTCACCTCTCAAAACCCATCCAGTTCATATATCCTCACACGTATAGCATTTCGCGTATCCTTATTATTACTTCCTTTATGTCAACCTTACAAGCGTCAGCCATATCGTGCTATGCAATTTCATGAGTTTTGCAAACATCTTCCAGTTTTACTTCCTTAACCATCACGTCTCCAACTCACTAGGTCTGCAATTAAATAGTCACCGGTGACCGGGGCATGTTCTGCGCAGACAGGGGTTCCTTCTAAAGTCAAACGTCACAAGCCTCATATTACTCAGTTTAGTGACCTGGGTTGGCATACCAAAGTAGAGAATGGCATCGTAGATACATTTGACAATCTTGCCATGGGTATTATCTAGCAGCTTTGGACACATGTATTTTATAAAGGTTTATTGCTAGACACATAAAGTCTCCCTAATCATACAATTTTGCTCACTCTTGATAGTTAGAGAGCTGCAAAGCAGCAACTTCCACGCAGATTGTCAATTGACATCCGAGTAGCTGATAAGTGCCTGTCCCAACAAGCTTTTGCACTTCGAGGCATATTAAACCGGGTGTTTGTCGAAGGAAAGGGTACCACTAAACCAAAGGAAAGACAAGATGGAAGCAAACGCAAACGCAAAGCTATAGGGCAGGCGCGCTCATTGGCTTGGTAAAACACGGCTGAAATGGGCCACGCCATCTATCAGTCTTATTGGTCTCCCTTGTTTCCCAGCCAGCGTGCTAAAAATCAAAATCAAATACGCAAACATTATTCTATCAAAGTACAAATGGGGAATGCAGCGG
Source organism: Lachnellula hyalina (assembly GCF_007821495.1). Taxonomy (NCBI): domain Eukaryota; kingdom Fungi; phylum Ascomycota; class Leotiomycetes; order Helotiales; family Lachnaceae; genus Lachnellula; species Lachnellula hyalina. Next base: position 70,186 of record NW_022157272.1, read on the forward strand.
AAGTCGGCCTCGAGAATCTCTCTCGTGTCGGGCGAGCCAAGCAACCCCAGACTTTGGTAAGCCGATGAAGCGAAAATTCCGAGTGCAAGATGTGACGGAGTAAATTTGAGAGTATCGCGCATCGTTGACGGAGAACCCCTTGTTGAAGAAGTAACCGGGTTTATCCAGGTAGCTTAATTGTCTCCGTAATTCAGGTTCTCAATGTAACCGTTGTCTTCTATCTTGATATCGTGCTCATTCTTTGCACTGGCATCGACTTGATCTTTCATCAAACCCTTCTCCTTGAGGTACTTGATAGACTTCAAGATGGTCAAATCATCCTTCGCAGTGTCGTTGAGAATCAGGCGCTGAGCGAGGGTCATCTTGCCACCGTTGGCGTCCTTGTCTCTCAAAGCTTGATTCCGTACCTCCTGATCGTGAACGAAACGACACTTGCCCTTTTTACCGCATGTACCCCCAGTTGAGAAGTATTTGCAATGCCGCTGGAGCTGGGCCTTTGGTGGAGGAGGCATGCGCATAGGGACACCGAGACGGCTTGAAATAACTTCTGGTCTTTGGTCCGCCTCCTCGGACGAATCTTCTGAACCACTCTCACTCACTTGACCACGGTCTTCGTCCCCTTCGTCGCCATTTTCACGCTTGCGCTTGGCACCAGACATGTTACGTTCAAGCTTCTCAAGCTGGAGCCTGAGCTTCTCGGCCTTTCGTTGGTCGCGCTCAAGCTTGGTCTCCTCTTCCTTCTTGACAGGATGACCCTTTGATCGGCCTTGCTCACGGCGCAGACGCTGTTCTTCTGCAGCAGCCTCTCTACGAGCTTTCGTAGGGAATCTAGCTTTGCGCTCTGCAAGCCAAGCAGTAAGATCTGTTGGCAGCCTATAGAATGTTAGCTAGAAGAACTAATCTTCCTCTCTTGAAATAACGTACTGTGGAGTATCAGGACCAAGTAAAGTAACAAGTCGAGCTTCTTCATCAACTTCATCGAGATCATCTTCACTCTCATCGTGATCGACACCATTTGGTGTGAGTCCGAGAGTGTTTGTCTTGCGCTTCTTCTTCTTCTTGCCACTAGCATCTACACCTGTAGGCTTATGGTAGTTCTCAGAAGTTGCTCGATGACCATTAGACTGATGATTGCCATTGCCGCGAAAGACGAAATCACCACGACCTCTGCCTCTGAAATTTGTATTGCCTCTGCCACGATGAGGGCCAGAATTGAAAGGATTAGGATCAAGAGGTGGACGCTGTCCTCCATGAACAAAGTTCTGTGGATATCCTTGATATTGAGGTTGATTAAAAGGAACAGGCGGTGATTGGTGATTAGGGGGATACTGTGGAGTAAAACCATTGCTCGCTTGAGCCATATGGTTTCCTCGCTCATTATCAAAACCCATTCGAATAGGAGGACCCATCAAGGGTGCTTCATGACCTCCACGAGCAGCAGGGGTAAAACCACCGCGGCCACGACCACGATTATTGAATTGTGGGGGGCCTTGTTGTGGCGGACCAGACCACTGCGGGGAAGTATGTTGACTGGGTGGCACACTGTGACCATATGGAGGTTGTTGGTGGGAATTTTGAAATTGCAAAGGTTGCTGTGGACCATACTGGGGTTGCTGGGGTAGTTGGGGCGCTGGTTGATGTGGTGGTTGGTTGAACCCTTGCTGGTGGGCATAATTGGGGTGGTAATTCTGGGCAACCAAAGGAGCAGCAGGCTGATGGTGTTGCATTGGTGGCTGCTGAGGATGTTGCTGAGGCGGCCCCTGGTGTGGCGGACCTTGATGAGGAAGGCCTTGGTGTTGCGGGCCATTCTGCTGATGATTGTTGTTACCTTGCCACTGTGGACCAGAGAACCCGCCACTTGGGCCATGACTTTGAGGAGGTCCTTGTGAACCCGGACCTTGGTTGAAGCCTGCCGCAGGATTATGAGGGTTGTAAGGAGCTGGCGGTCCTTGATTCTGTGGTGGGCCTTGGTTCTGGGGGGGACCATTGTAACCATTTGGTGGATGGGAGTAAGGAGCACCGTGAAAGTCTCCTCTACCGCCTTGATGACCACCTCGCCCACCCCGAGGAGGACCACCGCCACGTGGTTGCTGGTTGTATTGAGGTTGCTGGCCGTATACGTACTGGGGATGTTGCTGGCTG
>NW_022157273.1:0-72297 GCF_007821495.1 Lachnellula hyalina
CCTCCTCCCTCAACACCCCCTCAACGCCCTGAAACCCCACCACAAACCGCGGCGGCCACGGCCTCTCCCCCCCAGCCACCCCAATCTCCTCCCTGAAAAACCTCTGCGGATCGTCATAGAACCGATCCGCCTCGTCTCGGTACGCCGCCCGTTCTGGCGTGCGCGCTGTGAGATGCAGCGGCGGCTCGCAGGTTAGCGCCCAGGCGTGTAGGGACGGGTGCGAGAGCTTGCTGCGCCAGGGCGTGCTGTGGCAGGGCATGAGGAAGGCGGCGAATGTTTCGATTTTGGTGTCGGTATCGTGGGATGATGGGCGTAAGGCGCCGTTGGGGTCGAGGAGCGTGGGGTGCGTGGTTTCGTATTCGTGGCGGAGGAAGGTTAGGACGGAGAGGACGCCGCGTTGGTGATTTAGGGTTGTGAAGGCTGCGATGGATAGATTGAGGAGGAGGAGGAGAGCTAGCAGGGGCTTGCGGTGGATGGTAGGGGCCGTGGTCGTGGTCGTGGTCGTGGGGACAGGGGTTGGATGGGTTGTTCGGTTTTGTGGAGTGTGGAAGAAGGCGCTGATTGAGGGGGCGGCGAGGATGTGGAGGAGAGGGAGGAGCGGGTAGATGAAGCGGACTTCTTTGTGCGCGATTAGGGAGAGGGTACTGACGGTCACGAGGATCGTGGTTGCTAGTAGGAAGCGGATGTTGCCTGCTGGAAGGGAAGCCGAGTTCCAGAGTCCGATTAAAGCGAATGGTAGGTAGGTTGTGAGAAGTAAAGGGAGGCCTTGGGAAAGATAGTAGTGCCAGACATTGCGTCCGTAAAAGACTGCAAGGTCTTGGTTGACGTTGAAATTGAGGAACTGGTATGGTGGGAAGGTCCACTCGCCGAAGTATAGTCTGTCTGAGATTCCCGAGACGAAAAGTATGACTAGTCCAAATAAAACAACTTGTCGGATGAGAAACAGATAGTCAGAGGGTTTTAGTCGGGAACCCGAGAAGAATCGAGTTATCGTTGCCATTACAATGGAAAACCATATAAGTGCATTCGTCGGGCGTAGGATGCAGGCAGTCCCAGCAAGTAGAAGAGACGTAATAAGCCTTCAGATAAGGTTAGATATGTGACAGTATGGATGATATACGACTCACCCCTTGACAGACCCAGGCTCTTCGAAAATCGAGATCTTGGCAGGCGCTACAGCCGTCTCCTTCACGCCTGCAGATTCATCTAGAACACTATCCGATGAGAATTTCCACGGCCAAAAATTTAACGCAGTAATGGTCATAGTCGTCTCGAGGCAATTTGAGAATGTCCTAGTCGAGCAGAACCACTGCCAGGGACTGAAGATTGTCATCAAAAGCTAAACCCTCATCAGCGAAGTCCCCTGTGGTACGAAACCCGAACTTACAGAAGCCCAATTAGCATTACTTCCTCTACCGTATATCTTCTCCGACAGTTGCCATGTATAATAATCCCCCACGGCCGCAAAATACGCCTGCACAATATTCGGCAGCACCGCCAAAACCGTCGCGCGAAACTGCGGGAAGTAGCTCACCAACTCCATAAGTTTATCCGCCGAATAATAGACCGCCGCAAACAGAGCCGGATGTAAGGAAGAGCGCAGCTGATACTGCCATTCCTACTTGAAGTTAGAAAGTGAAGGCATTCAGGGGGATAATTCTACTTTCCCACGTGATCCAGGCTCCACTTTCCGATCCAAAGGCCATTTGCCAGGCTGGCTCTAGGGATTGGAAATACTCGTCTGGCTGGAAGAAGGTGCGGACGCATAGCGCGTTGATGAATCGGAGTCCGAGAAGGAGCATCCATATATCGCTGCATCTTTGGTTATAGAGCAGGGAGTTGACTTGTTCGTTTTGAGGAGGTTGTTTGGATTCCTCTGGTGTTGGTCTCTTCGAGGGAGGGCGTGCTACGGGTGTGCTCATTTTGGGATGATATCCATGAGTTTAAGAATGTATGTATGGGTTAAAGAACTTACAATCGCAACGTTGTTTTGATAGGTGTATAAAGAAGGCTTCCCGATATTCCAGGTGCCCACGTGTTTTTTTGTTTATGATCACGTGTTCATTCATCGTATTATTATGTTTGAAAGCAACATTCTGTCAACACCTTTATAATTGGTAAAGATTAGTAAGCGCTGACCAATTCATGGGGTACTTACCTGATCATTTGAGGAAATCATGTTGAGTTTTTCCATAGATATCTGTCACGTGGCTATGTTCATTGTTACACTTATCTATTTTATAAGATATGTGTCTTTTAGTAGGGTGCGATGCTTATCGAGGCAATTTACAGCTTCCATTATAATCTGTAAGCATAGCATCTTAGTTGAGATATAGAAACTAGATCGTTGAGACCCTGGGCTCGCTCTGAGCTCTCCAACCTAGATAGACGGTCAGATTAGAACGGCGAATGCTACGCAAAAGAATGAAGGCATATAATTCTCTATAATAACACCATGTCAGTATTTGTCTTGTTTTCCCTGTATTTGATTAGCCGGTAGGTACTGCTACTCATGCTTTAAATCCGATTTGAAAGTCTCAGAGTCTGGGATATTTAGTAGTAGTAGAGGAACTGTGGAAATAAGTACAATTGTTGGGCACTTATAACGGCTCCGCAACCTCCAACGCCTTCCGGTACTCTTCCGGCATGCCCAAGAAACCTGCGACCACCGTAGCACGCTTCCAATCTTCTTTGCAGACAAATTTCATGGCACCATCCAACCCAACGAATAACTCCAGCGAGCATCTCCTCCTTACTCATCAGTGCGAACTCTTGGAATAAAGAGTTCTTCTGTCCGATTTCAGACCTGCACAAGCCCTTCAGGTATACGACATTATCCCTAATGAACTTTTTCGGTTGTTTCGTTGACTTCCTCCGACAAACTATCTTCTTCCTCCTCGGCCGAATCATCGTTGCTCTTCAAGACCGATGCTTTCCTCTTCTTGTCTTTTAATTTAGGTGGGACAAAACCGGACGTTGGAGTCAGAACCATTTCCAGGATGAATGACGACACGCCGAGAGTGTCAATGGAATGCGCGACTGACCTTCGCCGGGCTTCAGACCGAACTTGGCTCTTGTCACTGCCTGGTTCATGCCCTTGGATCTCAACGACTCGAATCAAACGGCCATATCCTCGATATGGTTCCCAAAACCATGGTACAGGGGTCCTCGTATGAGGAACTTGACGTGGAGGGAAACGACATACTGCAGAGTAGTATCTAGCAGTTCTTGTGTGCTATCGGCATCTTTGCCATCGTCGAACTCTTCGATTGTTGATGGGGGATATTCTTGAGGAGGGGCCGATGCTAGTAGCTTTGCAAATAGACAAAATAATCTTGCGTCGTCGAACAATCCCAGCTTTGACTTCAGCATATACCCCAAACAACCGCCTCAGATCAATACCTTCAGGTCTACAATACACCTCTCGACTCTCACTAAAGCTTTGTCGCAGTCGTATTCCGCCATGTTTCTTGCGCAGAGAAAATTGGAGAGTGGTAGAGTGCGAAGGTGGTGAATATGGAGTTGACAGATGTCGAAGCCCTGCCACTGTTTAATAAGGCTATTATTAAAGCATGCCTTTAAAGACTTTCCCTGCCAATGAAAGTAGCTAAGGTTAACCGATATATTTTGCTTAGTACTAAGTATATATCAAATAGGTATATATCAAAATAAGCAATTATCGTAACATAATAACAACAGAGACAGAGTTCGATGCCCAGGTTGCTAAACGTGCCGCAACTGGAAGGATTTCGAAACCGTAATGGACAGCGGGCCTTCTACGGTAGAAAGCCGAGTTTCGAATTAATTTTAACTTATGTACATTACGATTTTGGTGTTCATTTTTCCTGAGCAATTAATAAGTGTACAGGCAGTTCATTCTTAAAGTTTTTTTTTGTTTCTTTTCTTTGCAAGGCGTCTTCGCTTAATTTTGAAGCTTTTTGCCCCTTTTCGCCGCGCATCCAAGCCAATGATTTCCCATCACAGCAGCTTCTCAAGGGCGGAATCCTCCCTCTTGTCAAAAGCAACCCTAAGTAGAAGAATTAAAAAGAAAGGCTACAACGAATTCAAGCCGAGAGCTATGCGTAATGCAAATCATTTCATCGCCAAGAAGCGACGAGAAAGCGCAAAATCAAGTTGGACTTCCAGGCGCGGAACAACTACGTCACCCGCGGCTCTACGCAAGCTCCGGGCGTTGACCATAGGTAGATTGCCTACTGTTAGCTTAGTGTCTTTGATCAAGTAGAATTAAATCTGGGTAGAAGTAAAAGAAGGTCGCAAGGAGAGGTGCTAGCACGCTTTAAAGGAGAGAAAGTAAACAGAGAAGAGGGTAGAGCAAGTATAATGGCTAGAAGTAGGTAAAGCAAGTATGATCGCCAGAAGTACAGCAAGTTAAAGGGGGAATAACTAAAAGACGTACGAGGATGCTTCTATCATTGTCCCTTTTCAATGCCAATAAGATCTTTCCGTTTCGCCTAGCGTATTTCTTTTGTCTTTTTCGACCCCGTCCCCCCAGCAAAAATGGGCAAGAGTTGGGTTACGCGGAGAGCAAAAAGTAGACACTATCGCTGGCAATAATATTTCACAGTAAATCAATAAATATGGCCAGGTTCGGATGCAGAGTACAAAAGGCAGCATTTACTCGAGGAAGTGATCTGAAAATGTCTCCAGGGGGGGGGGGGGGGGGCGGCGCGGGAGTAAGTGATGCTTCTCCTCGCACTGAGAGAGACCTTGATACAAGTAATAGCTAGTGTACAATAACTCTGGGTATCACATGCTATGCATAATATACATATTCTCCTATCGCCTTTCTTATCCCAAAACCTCACTCAAAGCCCTCCCTCGGTGTCGGATTAGCTTTGATCTCCTTGATTGTTTGTCGCACATTGACATTATTTTCAAAGCTCAGCCCAATCAAATCAATGACCTCCTCCGCCGTAAAATAATAGCTCAACTCGCTCTTCGTCCAAAGGTACTTGATATCCGCGAGATTGCTCTGCAGGACTTGATTCAAAAAGCTCAGCTTGAACCATTTATCAGCGAATTGGCCCGTCAAGGGAACAGTGTTCGCGCCGTGTTGGCCAGGCTTGACAAAAAGATCGTCGAGGCCTTCGACTTTCGAAATAATGGTGGCGATGTGCTCGGCTTCGTCAACGCCAATGTTTGGTAGTTCGAAGATGTCGGCTATGAGCTTGGATGCGACAGCGTTGACTAGAGAACCAGTGGCCGAGGCACATGAGGACCATGGTAGAATATCGAACCAGGCTTTATTGCGTTCGCGGATCTGTTGTATGACGAAGCGGATGCCGTCTTGGATCTCATCTTGTTCTTGCTGGAAGAAGTTCTGAGTGCCTGTAAGGATTGTCAGAGATATTCGAGTGAATGCGTTAGGAAATACTTACCAGCCAAGAGGTCGTGGATGATTGTTCTTTGGGCGATGAGCTCATTGGTATAAGCTCGATTGCCAAAGCTTATGAGCTTGTTGATCTCGGGGTCTATTTTGATCATTCGGACCGCTCGCTCTGGTATATCCTCTCGCTCTTTCCACTGGGCTACAAATTCTTGTAGCTGATCGGACAGCCATACAGTGTCATTCAACAGATACCTGGGCACATGCGATTAACATGGTACGGAACGAGGGAAGACTGCGTACTCACATGTTACCATTCATATTCTCGGCGTAATATAGTTGGGAAAGTGCACGATACTCGGCAAGAAGAAGGGTGGGAAGGTTGAAGAGGCCTGGCGCGGCCGGAGAAATCGGTAAGCTCTCGTTTCTGTAATGTCAGTTGTGTTCAGCGATAACGTCATGGGGACGAACTTGGGTTGTGCTAAAATTGCTCCGTCATTCAGAACTCCAATTACTGCTTCAAGTATTGCCTGCGGGATCGAAGACGTTTGGAACTTCTCCGATATGGTTACTTGACGTAGCTCTGGATTAGGGTTCTGTTGGGCGGCAGCTAATGCATCTTTTGTAGTGGCTGGCTTAGATGCGTCTGTATCCACAGCGGCTCCTTCTGTAGCATCTTCATCTGTCCAGCCCCAAGCATCTGTTGGGTCATCTTCGTCCTCAGGCTCTGGTGAAGTGTGAGTGATGGAGGAATTTCTTCGTTCTTCGTCTAGGGAACTTCGGTTCCTTTCTGTGCTACCCGCAGGAAGTATTCCACTAGCAAGGATTTCGGAAGGTCTTCCTTCCTCGGCAGGTGAAGAGTCTTCTTTATCACTATCCCATGCCGCATCCCACGTATCATCTACTGCATTGCCAGTCGCGGTGATTTGCATGCCCTCATCTCGAGGTACCATTTTCTTTTGGACCCGTTCGGCGATATGGGGACTTCCAAGCCCTATAGATGAGATTAGTCAATTGTTACGGTTGTGATGTTTGATTTCAAGGCAGACTAGGCCTGTCTTCCGGAAAGAGTAAACTTACCTAATGAAAGTTCATTTCTAGTCCAGTCGAGAACCGTTTCTCTCTTCTTGTTGAGCCAATTCTTGTGAGCATCCTCGACCCAACGATGTAAACCATGTGAATCTAGCCATCCGAGGACTTCTAGCGTGTTGGCAAACTCCTGGACCTGGATCAAAGCCTTCTGGTAATTTTCAATTTCGTCTAAAGATGCTGGGATAGCGTTGTCTAGCCATAGTTCTTTAACCCGGCCTGAGAGAGTAGGCATCATAACATCAGAAAGCGATTTGACGAGCTCCGGCGTAAGATTCTCGATGAGGAAGCGAATAACAATTTCAAGCTCCTTGAACAATGCTTTGATGCTGTTATTGGCAAACTGTTCGCTAGCCCGAATGCAATTCTATAACTAATCAGAGGTGGCCGTGTGTTCTTGTGCGTATAACTCACTCCATCAATTTGGATTTTAGGAAGAGGCGCAGCACGAAGGTCTGTTCGGGGCCTGAGTATTGCCTCATCTAGATTGTGCCATAGCTGTGTCGCCGCCTTGTCGACTTCTTTATATGTCTGCAGAACAACTGTAGCCTCGGATAAGGTCATGGGAGCAGCTTAAACCCGTCAGCAAAGAATCTACGCACTGGGATGCGTACATACTAGGGATTGTTTGGTTGATAGTAATGACACCGTCATCCATATTGACCACAATCAAGGCCTTCCATATCATCTCAAATTGTTCGTGTATCGCGTGCCTCAGAGTAATACACCTCTGGTTGAGGATTTTGATTGCTCGAACGGTGGTCTCAGGAGAAACTTCCGAGATGGTTTCCAAAGCTTCTGTACCATAATCAGTGCTTGGTCTCCGTCATTCAAAACATAACACAATACCTCCAAGTATATTCAGAGCGGCTATGATATTACTCTCGGAAGCGAGTGTCTCCGCTTCGTCCAATTGGTCGTTTAATCTCTGCATTTCTTCTAATGCTTGACGAAGGTGATCATTCAACTCCACTTCCTTGGTCATAAACTCCACATATGCCCTGTTGTCTTCCTGCTCCTCCACTCGTTTACCATCCGCTTCTGCCTGCCGAACAATACGGCTGGCAAGTTGTTTTGAGGTCTCGATATCATTTTGAATGCTCTGCGCGTGTGTGATCCAAGTATCGATATCGGGAGCACTGTCTTTACTGAGCTTCCGGATCTCTGTCTATTGCGGCACGTATTAGCTGAATGATTTAAAGATACATAACAAAGTCTCACAGCAGCTGGGACTTTCTAGAGAGCTTACCTCCAATTCAGTTTTGGCCGTATTCAAGGCCGCCAAAGCTCCAGGTAGAGCCGATTCTTCCACGGGGGCTGCGGATACCGATTCTTCCTCTGGAAAGGTGCCTTTGGTGGAGAAATCAACCAAGATGCTTCCAAGAACCCCGGTTGACGCCATGTTGAGGACACTGTCCCAGGACTCGTGAGACCAAATCAGAAATGTTCTTTGTGGTTATTGGATACGATCTGCGTAGTTCGGCATTTTACTTGTCTGCGTATCTGCTCGCCGGCTCGGATGGATTTGCTGTAAATGTAAGTTCCAAAGTATATACAGAAATGACGTTGCTGCGACCGGCTATCGCTGTCTCTGTCAACATCTAAGCGCGCCTTCCTTGCCAATACGCGTTTGGCGGCAAAGTCCCTGCAATTTCAACCAATCACAATCTTCGCCTCTTCAGGGGATATTCTCTGCTTCCCTTTGTTGCTCTGAACTCCCAACCTAATTCACTCGCACTCATCTCAGGATCCTTTCTGCGTTCTGAATAGCTTCATTATCTAACAGCCCTGACTTGCGTTATTGACTAGCTCTTCTTTAAACCTAACGACTGTGTGGCTTACATGCCTCTTTGAGTCACCGTGCATTGGAAATCTGCGCAAGGCTGCCGTGTTCTTCACGCCCTTCCTAGGTATGAAATCAAAACCTCTCCTTCTACATACTGTTTGCTTTCCTATGCCTTGCCTGCCTTATTTACCTTCGCACGACTCTCCGTCGTATTCTCTTTGGGACTTGTTAGCTGGCTGTTTGTAATGGCGGGGTTGGCGGGGTTATTTCCCCCAAGCGCATTGACTCTTTTTACTCTCCTGGCGGCTCTCTTGGCTGCTGCTGTATACCAAGTGGAAAATTTCAAATGGTAAGCCATCGGCCTATTCCTTCCCTCCCAAATATCAATCTTGGAACCTCAATATTGGTCACGTGGGACACGTTTTCAGATCCATCAAATGCTGGTAGTATAGTGCACCAGGGTACTCTGCTCATAAATTAGACCATTCGCCTATGGAGTGTGCCACGTATTTCAGACTTAGTATTAGTTTCCAATGGGCGTGTTCATAGGGCGTACAACAAACAGGGCGTCCGAGCGTCACTCAACAGCCTTACCGTTCTGCTATCAAAAATGCAAACGATTGCCAGACTTGAAAGAAGCCTCTCGACTAACATGTTAGCAGGATCGATTCTCTTTCAGTTCTGCAGCATTCCATCCATCAACGGCTGGCACTTTCATCTCTCAATATGCCTAGTCAAACGAGGAAGACCCATTTCCGTATCATACAACAGTTTAAGACCGACTATGCACCAGTTTCCATCTCCCAATATGTATCTGAACGCACAGGGATGCACGTTGTGGTTGCCGATCAGAAAGGACCTAAGGTCTCAGGGTATTTTGCCCTAGCAACTGAGATCTTTGACGATTCTGGATCTCCCCACACACTCGAACACTTGGTATTCATGGGTTCTAAGAGCTATCAATACAAGGGCCTGCTCGATAGACTTGCATCACGGGCATACTCGAATACCAATGCATGGACCGCTACGGACCACACTGCCTACACGTTGGATACCGCTGGCTGGGAAGGCTTTGCCCAAATCCTTCCTGTTTATTTGGAACATGTTATCCTTCCAACCTTGACTGACGAAGGATGTTATACTGAAGTTCATCACATAGATGGCGAAGGCAATGATGCGGGTGTTGTCTATTCCGAGATGCAGGGTGTTCAAAATACTGGATCTGAAATCATGGACATCAGAGCTCGACGCTTACTTTACCCTGAGAATGTTGGGTTCCGTTACGAGACGGGAGGCATGATGGAGAATCTGCGAGTCTTAACGGCAGAGAGGATTCGTGCTTTCCATAAGGAAATGTACCAACCCAAAAATTTGTGTTTGGTCCTAGTTGGTGAGGTCGATGAAGACAATCTTTTCCAGATCTTGGATCAATTCGAAGATTCTATTTTGGATTCTATCCCTTCACCAGATTCTCAGTTCAAGAGGTAAATTTAATCCTTCAATGACATCGGCTCTGCTGACACGCTTCAGACCATGGGTGGAATCTCCACAGCCGCCTTCGTTGAAAGAAACCATCGTTGAGTTAATTCCCTTTCCAGAGGAAGATGAATCGATGGGCGAAATCACTATTGCTATGTTCGGCCCTGACTGTAATGACGTTGTTGAGACCGCTGCCTTGACCATCCTCCTCACCTATCTTGCGGGATCGTCTGTTTCAGTTCTTGAAAATATCATGGTAGAGAAAGAAGAGCTTGCAAGTGCGATCTATCACAATTGGGATGCGAGACCGAACTCGGTCATATGGTTCCAGCCATCTGGAGTAGCGACTGAAAAACTTGCTGATGTTGAAAAGCGGTTGTTTGAGATTCTCAAAGATGTTGCAGCAAAGCCTCTAGACATGAAGTACATGCTCGATTGTATTCAGAGAGAGCGCAGACAGGTGAAGTTCCAAGCGGAGAGCTCTGGAAGCTTCTATGCCGACGGGATAATCAATGACTTTCTCTTTGGAAAGCGGGATGGCTCAACGCTGAAGGATCTCAGCAGCATCGCGGAATTTGATGAATTGGAGAAATGGACAGATGAGCAATGGAGAGCCTTTTTGAGAAAGTGGATTTCAGATGCGCATCATATCTCCTTATTAGGTACACCTTCAAAGGACCTATCAGAGAAGATGAAAGCATCTGAGGAGAAGCGGCTTGCGGCGAGACGCGATGAGTTAGGACCTGATGGTCTTGCAAAGCTAGGTGAGAAGCTCAAGGCAGCTGTCGCAAAGAATGACATCGAGATCCCCGCATCCCTTCTTCAGAAATGGCCAGTCCCCGGTGTAGAATCGATACATTTTATCGAAACTACAAGTGCTAGGTCCGGTCTCGCCAAGAAGCTAGGCACGCCATCGAACAATATCCAGAAGATCGTCGAGCAGACATCGAACCTTCCACTCTTCCTCCAGTTCGAGCACGTGCCAACTAATTTTGTACACCTTACTATGCTTATCGGAACTTCCAAGATCGCAACTGAGCATCGTCCACTTCTTCCGCTATTTATGGACAATTTCTTCAATACTCCCATTATGCGGGGAGGGAAGAAAATCGAGTTTGAAGAGGTGGTAACGCTATTAGAGCAAGATACAGTCAGTTATAGTATGAACGGTGGGGGCCGTCTCAGCGATGCAGAGGGTCTTGTGATACAATTTCAAGTCGAACCGGAGAAGTACGCAGCTGCTATAGAGTGGATTAGAACCTTGATGTTTGACAGCATCTTTGATGTGACAAGACTCAAGGCTGGAACTTCCAAGGCATTGGCTGAGATCCCAGAGACAAAGCGAAGTGGCAACAGCATGATGTATGCTGTAGACGCCATGATCCATCTGGACAAGGATTCAAGCATTAAAGCCAGAGGTACCCTCGTCAAAGCAAATTACCTCAAACGGCTCAAGAAGCTCCTTGCCAACGAGCCCGAAGTCGTCATTGGCTGGCTCGAGGCACTGCGAACGTCGATCTTCACGTTCGACAACATGCGTACCCTCGTAATTGCGAACATCGAGAAGCTGCCCAACCCAGTCGATGCGTGGAAGCCACTGGTCGCTGGTCTCGATACCACAAAGCCATTACTTCCGCTCGTCAAGCTTAACCAACGCTTGAGCCCCGACGGCCAGACACCAGGAAACTATGGCGCCGTCGTAGTGCCTATGCCCACCATCGACTCCTCGTTTCTCCTCTCCTCCGCTAAGGGACCAAAGTCCCACACCGATCCCGTTCTACCTGCTCTCATGGTCGCTACCTCCTTCATTGATCAAGTGGAAGGCCCGATTTGGAACGCGGTTCGTGGCACAGGTCTCGCGTACGGCGCCAGTTTTAGACGTGATCCTGATGGTGGCTTCGTTCAATTCAGCGTATATCGCTCTCCCGATGCGTATCGAGCCTTTATTGCTGCAAAGGGCGTTCTAGATTCATACATCAATGGAACGGCAAAGTTCGAGCAATATGCCTTGGAAGGCGCAGTCAGCCAAATCGTCACAGGTCTTGCGGATGACCAGTCCACGATGGCCGCAGCCGGACAATTCCACTTTGTGGATAGTGTCGTAAAGGAAGTTACGGATGACTATAACGAGAAGCTGTTGAAACAGGTTCGTGCCGTTACTGTTGATGAGATTAAGGCAGTCATGAGCAATGTCCTTCTGCCACTTTTCGCTCCAGGCAAGGCGAATGTGGTTGTTACTTGTGCGCCAATTATGGTTGAGGTATGCAACTACTTTCCATTGTACAATTATTGTCATTTCAATACTAATCTGCCAACAGGGAATCGTCAAAGGCTTTACAGATACAGGTTTCAAAGCCCAGTCTCAGCCCCTGTCTGCCTTCCAAGAAAGCTATGGTCTTGAGGCGGATGAGGATGAAGATGAGGAGATGGAGGATGTTGAAGAGGAGGGAGATAGCGAGGAGGAAGATGAAGATGAAGACGATGAGTGATCACTTCTGTTGTGGGATAGAAAGAAGTGCTATGATTTGAAAGTAAGCTTAGAAACAATGCAACTCGCGCCCTCTGTAAGACGATCAGGTCTGAGGTTTCGATATTATGAAGTGAAATATCTGAGAGCAAGCATAGGAATCCTAGCTGGTATTAAGTATAAATGTATGATTTTCTACGTCTATTTGGATTCCCATGACTTCTGGCTCCGTGCTTTACTATCTTTTACTAATATAATTCAAAGTAGAATAGTAAGCAGATTAGGATACCGCCTATATATATAAGTAGAAGACCCTAATTCTAGATAGAAATAAGAATATACTTTGGTGGAAAGTGCGGTCTTGGTTACTTAGAAGGTTATAGGTGCAATTTTAGTCATAGGACGTAGTATTATACGTAGTCTTATTTATCTATACAGCTTTATCTCAGCGTTGGTTTCAATGCTATGATAGTTCTTTTATTTTGACTATATCATGAATCTAGTACGGCGTTTGAAATTATTACGAAGTAACAAATTAGTCATCTAAGTAGGGCAATAAATATGTTTATTCATGGTGGTTCTGGTGGTTGGCAGAATAGCTTACCTAATGGTATAGATAAACTAAATTTAGCATATGCACATGCTACGTAGCGGCCGGGCTAAAAGTTCCAGGACTGTACTTTATTTAGATCAACATTCCTAGATCAGATCCAGAGCAGAGCAGAAACTACAGGCTGCTGCTGGTCCTTGCTGCTTCCGACTCTGAACATACCATGTCCGACCCCGAGCTGCATGCGCAGACGCAGCTCAGTCTTGTGAGAGCCCGCGAGAGGGCTCGCGTGCGCGATCTACTTAGGTTTACCAGCCCCCACCTCCAGTCTATTTCATTATTATGCCCACCTATTTGCAGATCAAGACCCTGACTCTTTTTGTATTTCTTTGAAACAGGTACTACAAAACGGATACAAAACCAAGAGCACCGCTCAAAGAGAACATCCCCTGTGGTTTTTCTGATATCTACGCCGCCGGACATGCCGCTCCATCCATCGCCCTGGCATCTGCATCTGAGGCTCAAAATGACATACCCGACGACTCGCAATTGCTGTCGCATGACCCCACGTTGACTGCATTCGCACAACTGGGTGCATTTCGAATGAACTGTGAACGAAGCTTTATCTCAATTATGACCCCCCAGAATCAGTTCATTCTGGCTGAAGCGACAAGGAGCGTGTCTTTATACTCACAAGAGCAATGCGACGAGGGTGACGAGGTATACTTGGGCCCCCGAGTCTTGGATACGATATGGGGGGTATGCCCGAATACGATACAAGTATTTACTGCTCAGGATGACAGCCTCGATGTAGCTACATCCAGTGTCATTGCCAATCGGGAGTGTTACGTTATGAACGATATGTCTGCAATGGACAGCTTCAAAGATCGGCCGTATTGTATTGGATGGCCATACATGAAGTTCTATGCAGAGGTTCCGATCCATAGTCCTTCAGGTCATGTCATTGGGACGTACTGTGTTGTTGACAATAAGCCAAGAGATGGGCTCAGCAAAAAGGGCCTCGGTATATTAAACGAGATATCTTCCGCTATTATGAAACATCTTGAACTTGTCCAAATGCAGCATGACTTACAAAGAGCGGGCAGAATGGTGAAAGGATTGAATTTATTTGTGGAAGGCAAAGGCGCTCTACAAGACTTTGGTGGAAATGAAGCGAACAAACTGAAAACACTCCAAGCACGCCCCCATATTCACCCAACTGGCTCAGCTCAAACTTTGACAACTGCATCGGATAGACAGGAAAGTGCCCAAGATAGTACTGATGGTTTGGCCAAGACCGCCCATCTATCAAACCACAATCTCTCTGAAAATGCGGCTCAAACGACTCGGTCCGCGTCTTCAGCATCTGCTACTGATTTTACCCACCCGTCAACCCCCTCTTCTGGTCTTGGAACAAGAGAGCGAAAGTTATCATCAGATAGCATTGCAACAATCCAGGAGATATCCTCCGGTGCGATGAAGCAATTATTCTCTCGCGCGTCTTATACTATTCGAAAGGCCCTTGACTTGGATGGTGTCATGTTCATCGATGCCTGTGTCCGCGATATCGCCGTTGATCTAGCTACAGCTGCCCCAGAATCTCCGCTTCCCGAGCCCTTAAAATTTCGGGGTATGTCTGATATACCTTCTGACGAACGAAAAGAATGGTCCAGTGAGAGTGGGGAAAAGGGTTCTATTCGCTTCGTTGACGATCCAGCAGCAAGTCAGAAATCTATGGCTAAGACACTTCACGCCCCTTACTTATCATCAAGCGAATTACTAGGGTATTCTGCTCAGGCTTCGAATTCCGCTGATGCCTTATCATCACAACGGATACCGCTACCAAAGTCGACCTTGCGAGGCCTCTTAGGAAAGTACCGATATGGACACATATTTGATTTCGATGAAGATGGGTCTCTTGTGCAAACAGCGGACAAACCTTGGAAAAGTGACACTACTGAATCTGGGGTCGATGCATCGGAAAATTCGAATAGCGAGAAGGAGAAGGAGGAGAAGGGAGAGGAGAAGGAGAAATTGTGGACTAAACAGTTGCTGGATGTCTGTCCTGGCGCAAGGTCCATCATCTTCCTAGCACTTTGGGATCCTCAACGAGACCAATGGTTTGCAGGAAGTCTGGCGTGGAGCAAGAACTCAACACGAACTCTAGAATCGGCAGATATTGGTTATCTAGCAGCATTCGGAAGTTGCATAATGTCGGAAAAGTCTAGACTGGATGCCCTCACAGCTGATCGCGCCAAAGCGGATTTCATTTCTTCAGTCAGTCACGAACTACGCTCGCCTCTCCACGGCGTCCTAGCAAGCGCAGAAGCTCTACAGGAAACTCCGACCAATTCGACACAAGATGAAATGATTCGAACAATAACGGTCTGCGGGGGGACACTTCTAGATACAATGGATCAAATGTAAGTTTTGTTTCTTTAATCATTGAAGTCAAACTAAGTTTTTCAGTCTGGATTACGCTAAGACTAGCCTTTCGACAAACCCATCATCATCACGATTCGAGAAGAGTGTTTCGCATAACAAAAGGACCACAAATCTAGATTTGAGCCAACTTGTAGAGAATGTCGTTGAAGGCGTCTCTGTTGGTCACAATTATCGGAGATCAGACAACACACATGAGCACATGGGCCATGATGCTTTGCAGATGAATGTTTTGGTTATTGTAAGCGTCGACTGGCAGACTTCATGGAACCTTGAATCAGACGTTGGCAGTTGGAAGAGAATCATCATGAATCTCTTTGGAAATGCACTCAAATACACGACTTCCGGCTTCGTACGTATCTCCCTCCGGGCGAATACAATATCCGCGGACTCATCACGGCCATCCCAACAAGTCGTCACCCTTCAAATCGAGGATTCGGGTAAGGGAATGTCACAGGATTATCTGAGACATGGTCTTTTTACGCCCTTTACCCAGGAAGATCCTCATGCTGTCGGCACTGGCCTTGGGCTGTCTATAGTCCGTCAACTGGTGGTCGATCTCAGGGGCGAAATTGATGTGCATAGTGAGGTAGGGTATGGGACGACTGTCAATGTCTCTGTGCCCATTGGGCCTCCTTCAAAACCTCAAACTACGACAATCCAGGAAAACAGTTCCTTTATCAAGGAAATCAAGACCCGGTGTCATAGATTGAAACTGTGTTTCATCGGTTTCGAATACTACCCGGATATTGCAGAAACACCAAATGGCCTTCTCAGTGCTCATGCAAGATGCATACTAGCTATGAAAGAATCTCTTACTGCAATGGCTGCTGACTGGTTTGGTCTGGAAGTTACTACGGCTTCTTCCGCCGATTCTGCGAACGGAGACATTTTGATGGGCCTTCGATCCAAATCAAGCCTTCTAAAGAGCAACCGTGTGTCAATACCACCATCGATCATCTTTGAGGATATCACAGCAGGAGATGACATTGGCAGCGGCAATGGCGTGGTTTCCCTTTCACAACCGTATGCACTCAATTGTTTCTTATGTATTGCATATAGTTTCATGAGTCTGCATACTCTGCCAGACTTTTCTCTTCCCGACTCCGATCAACATTCAATGCTAACGCATTTCCAGTGCTGGTCCTCACAAGCTAGCGAGAATCTTGGCGCAGTGTTTGGACTATAGAAATTCGTCCATTAGACTGCCAACTTTGCAGGGTGGCGAAAAGCCAGGTAGTCCGCCAGTCTTTCAGGAGGTATCCAGTCACCGAAATGATAATCGTCCGGATATTCTAGAAATTATACCTTCCGGAGAGGCTTCCAATTCGCCGAACTCTCCCAATCACAACGGGCTGCCCGGTCCAGCCGCAATAGAAGAGAAGATTACAATTGCCGTCAGCAAAATGACCTTGGATCCCGAGTCAACCAAATTGGCTGTGCCACAAATTCCATCTAGATCAAAGGTCCTTCTCGTTGAAGATAATAGTATCAACTTGAAGGTATGCGGTTCTCCACCAAACAGCTTGATTTGCTGAAGAGAAGACTTACTGTTTTACCAGATTCTAGTCAACTATATGAAGATTGCGAAGCAAGACTACATCACAGCAGTTAACGGCCTAGAAGCCCTCCACAGATTCGAAGAAGAGCCCTGCTCATTTAAAGTGATCTTCATGGGTACGTCTCACTCTCATCTAACCAGGTCACAAAATTGCGAAGACTCACAACATCCTCGCAGATCTTGCAATGCCCGTAATGGATGGGTTGACATCAAGTCGACGCATACGAGCCTACGAAAGCAAAAATAACATCCCTCGAACCCGTATCGTAGCTCTGACTTGCTTCTCGTCGGCGGAATACCAACGAGATGCTGCTTTGAGTGGCATTGATATTTTTCTGATTAAGCCCGTGCCAATGAAGACGCTTAAACCTATCCTCGAGATGGAGCCAAATGATGTCAGTACTGGGGATTGAATGATGATAAACAGCAATATATGAGAAATGAAAAACGAGAAACGACATGGACGAGCCCAGCCACAAGTCCTGGAGATGGTGATGGGGAAGGTATAGCTGTTGGGTTCATGACATTAATTGTATAAGTCGAGGAACGAGGGAGCTTTGAAAAAGTAAGTTACCTAGGCTGGGCACTTTTTGGGTGCATAAAAACCTCGCCTGGGACCTGTATTTGGCAGGTGCTGCTAATAATTTGGTAGAAAGACGACCGGGGATAGTAATCTAGGTCTGGCTTTACATAGACCACGCCATTTAGAATTTATTTAGCGGTAGACTATAAGGTATGTATAAATACTTAAGCTGTTAAGATTTCAGCATGCTCGTTGGTGATTCTTTCAAATCGAAAGTTTATATGCGTATCTCTGTTTCTTTTTGCTAGTTTTACCGTGTCGAGATAGGGGCACTTGAGGGCAGTTTTATTAAGCGAATATCACATGACTGTACATAAAAACACTTGAAGGAGAATCGAATTGGCCGTCAATGTCTACCAGGACATTGTTTAACGAACCAATATAGATCAAGATCCTGTATTCTGATAAATGCGTTTGTCCGATAAAATAGGACAAATGCAAAGGGAATATTAAAGTGAGACGAGCTATGTTTCGAGGATTGGGGGACGGCGGGGACGTATACAATCATCAAGAGGTAGTGCAGAACTAAAAATGACTGACTGTGTCCACTGTAGAAAAGCTAGTATGGAGTGTAAAGATAAGGTACTGCTCAAATGAACGTTGCACCGTGTAGAGGAAGGACGCATCGTGGAAGTAGGAGATATCGAGCCGGGCATAAATACGATCTAATCAAAAATAACCCTTAGCGGTGACAAGAAGACGGATAAAAAGCATCGAGTAAAAATGCCAGAGTATGTCCAGGAGCATTGATTGTAGGAAAGTGAACTTGCGAGACTGCCTCCCATCATGTCTACTCGCCATCTGCCGGAGCGGGCGATAGTTACCCGCTAGTTGATATACGTTCATAATTGATACAAGCGTAAAACATGACAAACAAGTTCACAGGCAATGGTGTCCTGGTAGGATTTGTGATCAAGGAGAACTACATCCCTTAGTAGTATAATAACACCAACGGGGTTAGTTCAGCATCTGCTGCTTGGATATTGCAGGGCTTAAGCACAATTTGTATTTGATATAATTTTTCTATCAAATAGATACCTAAATTTCGAAGTTGAATTTTCTTCTACTTCATTTGTAGGTAAGCTAGTTGCTATCTTTTTCTTCTGCTGGCCTTTTCGCAGTTGAAATAATGGGGGGGAGCGAAAATTATTAAGCGAATGGAACACAAGACCATCTGGGCATGCGGCGAAAACGACTTGATGATATTCAATGCCTTGCCTCTCTTTCCTTAGTGATAAGATATACTATAAATTTCACTGACATCAACCATCCTGATCTTCCTCAAGGGGGTGAGATCGTGGCTTTCAGCTCGAGGTATATAGAGGTCTACTCATCGCTTGTCAGCCCTACCGTACCTTATGAAATGCAGGAAAATTAAACATAAGTGCTGTAGACCTATTCGCAAAGAACAACGCAAGAAGGTCGAGACTTTCGCGGATACTAGAAGACCACGGTTTGTATA
The DNA here is from genome assembly GCF_007821495.1 of Lachnellula hyalina. Taxonomy (NCBI): domain Eukaryota; kingdom Fungi; phylum Ascomycota; class Leotiomycetes; order Helotiales; family Lachnaceae; genus Lachnellula; species Lachnellula hyalina. The sequence goes on from NW_022157273.1 coordinate 18,767, forward strand.
GCCCGTTGTTGAGTCCTTGCCCATTCTAGAAATCATCATTCGTATTACCAAAATTCTCGGAAAGCCAACTAATTTAGGCATTCTTGCACTATCATATTCTTCGTAATAAACCGCAGCTGCAACCAAGCGAGCACCTCTAGTCTTTGCCCAGCAAAAGTAAGCCATTAAGCAAGGCATAATATTTTCCATACCATACAGTCCCCCAAAAAGCAAGCCCTCTCGTCCATTACACCACTTAACCAGCAATACGCCCCTCGCCATCCTCCGTACCTTCAGTTTGCATACCCATCGCGGTGGGGATACCAGTCAAAATCTTACCCTTTGGAATCTTGACACTCCTGACACCAAAATTGCCAAAAACAACCAACTGTTTGATATTAGGACAGGATCTAAAGATGCAACCGACCACAAAGTCGTTGACTGCCTGACAGAAACTGATGTTCATAAACGTCAAGTCTAAGTACTTCTTGTCGACAGCAAAAACACGTTCAAAGGTCTCCAATGATATGTGTCGGCAGGAGTTTATGTCGATATGTTTGAGGGTCTTTCCTGAATGGGCCATGAGAGCTTCAAATCCCAAGGATGAGAACCCGATACCATTTGTATTATCACGAGGATCGTTTGAATCGATGTGACGACATTTGTGAAAGTCGATGTAGGTAAGTGGGGGGTTGTACCAGTTTGAAAAGAGATTGGCGAAACCCCTGTCAGTCATGAATTCGTTGTCAGTGAGACGAAGCTTCTGAATGTTTTGGCAGTTCTCGTGGATGGCTTCCAAAACACTGTCGTCTATACTGGCCTTGTCGATGCAAAGAGTGCGAAGTGCAGGGCCAACACCATTGATGATTTCGACATATGGGGGTGAGCTCGTTTGACCGTAGATGTTGATGGTAAGGTGCACTAGACTCGAGATCTTGGCAATATGTTCGAGACCCTCGTCTGTGACTTTTTGGTTGTGTACGATCTTGAGTCTGGTCAGATTCGGGCAGGTCTTGGGAAGGAGCGCAAGTTGCTCGTCCCCAAAGTGGCCATCAGTATAATGAAGCTTGAACGCTTTGAGGTTCTCGCCCTTCTCCTTGAAGAAACGGTTCCATCTCTCGTCATCGATGAGGTTAGCACCATGAAGATTAAGCTTTTCCAATTTAATTTTGGTTGAGAGGAAATGATCCATAACCTTGTTCTTAAATTGGACAGCGTCCCGGAGACGTAGATCCTTGACAGTTGGACAGTACTGGAAGATTCTGATGTAGTCATCTGAGGAGAGTCGAGCTCCATCGTAGACTGTGACTGTGTCATTGCCGGGGCGAAGGAAAAGATTTAATGGGTCTGATCTCATCTCTCGTTTCTTGCAGAGGATCCCTGAAAGCCTTTCAACCATTGCTGGTGGCAAATCTCCAAAGTCTTCAGCCATATCAACATTCTTGGCAAGAGTTTCGATACAAAGGGTCATGAGGTCTTTTGCACCAGGATAAATACCATCAAGAAGGTTGCTTTGGATTTGCCGTCGTTGTCGTCCAGCATTAGTCTTTCTCCTCTTAGTGGCTCTACTTTCCTCTTTGTCGAGTTCCTTAGAACATTTCGGGCACAGAAGCCCTCCATCTTCGCCCTTGCGACTGTATGGTGTAACTCTGAAGCGATTGCCACAGTCCTCACAATTCTCCATCTGGTCTGGCAGAGGCGCCATTCTCTCTTCGAATATGGCCCGAGCGGCTTCATCCTCGTCGGACATTTCGTCATCAGAATCGTATTTTTGTCGGCGGCGTTGGAAAGTCTTCGAGGCCTTGATCTTTGCGATGGCTTTCTATTCAACAAGTGAGCAAAATTGAATAAACTAAGGGTTTCTTCCAACGTACTTCTTCGTCCTTCTTCCTTTTTGCGGACTGGGCTTTGCTCTCACTTCTCCGAGCACGAGCCGGGGCTGGAGCTGGACTATCATCTGCCTCCATTCCTGGCGAAGGGGCATTGTCTGTAGCATCCACAGCTTGCTGGGCAGCTAAGGCGGCTGCTCGACGAGCGTTCGCATCTTGGCGGATCTGATTCGCGCTGATATTATGCGACTAGAGAAGGCAAACTGTGTTAATGGGAATGGCTGCATTTGTATGTCCAGGAACACGGGAGGTAACATACAGCGAGGAAGTCGGTCAGAGCAGATTGCCTGCGGGGTCATGATTTTAGTATCGGCGGCTTCTCCGGTTTCAGGGATGCTTACGGTCCGCGGATCTGACGACCTGGAGCTGCAGCTGCTCGTTGGTTTCCAGCAGGAGTAGCATTTGGAGTGTTCGACCTTTAGGATAGGTTAGCAAAAAAGTTGTGTTGGGATGGTTGAAAAAGGTACATTGTGGATTATTCGCCCCTCCCTCTTCACGTTCTGTTATTTCACGAACGTGCAGCCCGCCTGAGAATGAGGATGGAGTTGAGGAGATGGAGATGGAAATGGACAGTACAGGATTCGGACTTGAACGATGTATTGAGGGCAACAAAGCAGATTCACGAAGCGCACCTACTTCCTCTCTGCAAGTTCCCCTTTTCGAGTTCTCTTCCGTCCTTCCTTTGTTTGACGCGCCTTGCCGCCTGTAGTCTTGGTGCATGGTGGGGCTGCCGCAGCCACGTAGCCAATCAACAGCCGTTTTCTCCGCCTATTTTCAGCTTAAAGTCCCCATGCACGTGATTTCGTGCAAGTTTTGACGCGTCCCCTTTTTGCGATTCCGAACTTTTCCCCCCTTCTTATCGCCACCGATTTCTGAGGCAGTTCCTACACAACGCCGCCTTTGTAGTTTACTGGAGGTCGAGGCCATATCAAAGACTTCATATCTGGCCTCTCCGCAGTCAACTGTGACCAAAAAGAGTCAACACTCTCCCGTGGATCTTATCGTCTCACTTACTGTGTTTGTTGCTGGTGGTTCGCCCTGCATTCATGAAAAACCCGCCCTCCTGTCACAATCCAGCCGAATACCAACTACCAACCTCCATTTTTGAAGGAGACATTGTCATCATCGCCACTATACACTCAATCTTTGTCAGTTATAACAAAACCACGTCTGCGAGTGCTCTGTTCGTTCTTGGGTCTCCAAGATGACTCCGACCGGCAGACCCAGAGGTCGACCGAGGAAGGTCGACAGCTTCAGCAGCACCACAACTACATCGAGAGCATCTTGTTAGTGATTCTCTTTTTCTTCATTCTCCGGGCATTTAAAATGCCTCAGCCCGTCTCCCGTTCCTTCCGCATTTTATCCTTAGGAGCAATCATTTCTGACAAACTTGAGAAACAGCATCCAGACGTTCCACCGGCAAACTCGTCAACAACTCGTCAACAACTTCCCAAAAGCACAAACCTTCGGCTCCTTCTACCGTCAACGATGAAGGTGATGATGATGACGATATTTCTAGCTTGGACTTTCCTTCCCCTTCTAGAATCGATGAGTACGTTGGCGCAAAGGTCACGAAGAGGGTCCCAGCTGCAAAAGCTCGCAATTCCTTGTCCTCTGTGTCGACTGTCAACGACTACAACGAGAGCAGCGGCTACTCAACTCCTCTCACGAGTGGTGTTGCGACTCCGGCATCTTTCAACAAACCCACAGCATCAACAGCCCGTAGACGAGGACGTCCTACAGCGACAATGTCACATACAGCTGCCCCTTCAGTCAATATGGTAGCTCGCGCTGCTGCTCTCCGAAACAGTCAATTTTCCCTAAATCCAAACAAACGAAAGCGAATCGCCGATTCAGAGGAAGAAGAGGATGCCGACGAGGATAATACTGCAGATGCGCAGCTTGCTCGGGCTCTCCAAGAGAAGGAAGACGCCAAAGCCAACAGCATGAGTGCTATGGACATCGATGGACCTGCAACTCGAAGAACCCCTCGCAAAACACAGAAGAGAATTTCCAAGATCGTTTACGACTCTGAAATCTCGGATGATGAAGATATTAAAGTCATACAAAAGTCTTCCCAACTTGCTAATAGGCCCAAAATTGAACTTTCTGCTAAAGGTAATAATGGTGTCAAATTCATAGGGAATGGACAGGGGAAGGCCAAAGTTATTCAAGACTCAGACGATTCAGACGATTTTATTGAAATTGACGACTCTGAAGATTCTGACCCTATCGCCATTAGCACACCGCGATCTCGTATGAAGCATGTCATTCAGGGGCAATCTAAAGCATTCAAAGCAAGCTCTTCTCCACGACGGCGCTCAACCAAGATGATGCCACCTCCAGCCAATCGCCCTCGCAACACCAACGTGAGGCTTGGAAAACCACCCGCCATGAAACGCGAAGACACAACAGCTTCGACTAGCTCTAGCCTCACCAACCTCTCCAACCATTTTCCTACTACGGAGAGTGATTTTGATGTCTCAGACTTAGGATCAGCCAGTGTATTTGAATCAGATTCAGAATCTGATGGTGTTCCAATCGCTGCAGCTGGCCCGTCAAGTTCTGTAGTTCCTCGATCTCGTCCTCGTGGAAGCGCTCGTCACAGGATCAACCTAGCCGAACATGACACAGGAGTGAGTCGTAGGTCTAGACAGGAACGTGCTCGTCTCGAAGCGCATCATCCTGAGCTCCAAACCATGTGGAAAGATCTTGAAAATCTGCCAAAGATTGGATCGGTGAAGATTGAGCAGCCGAAGAACATCAACCGCGAGCTGAAGCCCTTCCAGCTCGAGGGTGTCGCCTGGATGAAGGCTATGGAGAAGACGGACTGGGGTGGAGGCTTACTTGGTGATGAGATGGGCATGGGTAAAACCATTCAAGCTGTCTCATTGATCATGTCCGACTTCCCCGCTGCTCAACCATCCCTTGTCCTAATTCCCCCAGTCGCGCTCATGCAATGGCAACAAGAAATTGCTGCTTACACTGATGGAACCCTGAAGACTTTTGTTTACCACGGCACCAATGCGCATACCAAAGGGGCCACCCTCGATGATCTCAGGAAGTATCATGTTATTCTCATGTCGTACAACAGTCTTGAGTCCATGTACCGCAAGCAGGAAAAAGGCTTCAAGCGCAAAAACGGATTACACAAAGAGGAGAGTATCATCCATCAAATTCAATTCCATCGTGTCATTCTCGACGAGGCACACAACATCAAGGTAGGTTGTCGGTCCCTAGTTTGGTTTGGTCACAGTCTTACAATGTATAGTCACGCACCACTGGCTCAGCAAAAGCATGCTTCGCTCTAAAGGCGGACCACAAATGGTGCTTGTCCGGAACACCCCTTCAGAATCGTATTGGTGAATTCTTTTCTCTAGTTCGCTTTCTTGATATCAAGCCATTCGCCTGCTATTTCTGCAAGCAATGTCCTTGCTCGACTCTAAATTGGGATATGAATGAGAACAATCGCTGCTCGGGCTGTCTTCACAGTGGCATGCAGCATGTCTCCGTTTTCAACCAAGAACTTCTCAATCCAATCCAGAAGTTCGGTAACAAGGGACCTGGAAAGGAAGCGTTCCGTAAACTTCGAATCCTTACCGATCGATTCATGCTTCGTCGTGTAAAGCGTGATCATTCCTCAGCAATGGAACTGCCAACTAAGGAGATCTATGTCGACCGTCAATTCTTTGGCGAAGAGGAGAACGATTTCGCTGGTAGTATCATGAACAACGGTGCCAGAAAGTTCAAAACATACGTCGCTCAAGGTGTTCTGCTCAACAATTACGCCAACATCTTCGGTCTGATTATGCAGATGCGTCAAGTCGCTGACCATCCGGATCTCATCTTGAAAAAGAATACCGAAGGCGGTCAAAACATACTTGTCTGCTGCATCTGTGACGAGACTGCAGAAGAAGCAATTAGATCTTCTTGCCGTCACGAATTTTGTCGCGAGTGTGCCAAAAACTACCTCAATTCTTCGGGTTTGTACCTCCATCGCCTCTTCAACTTCAGATTTGCTAATAATCTACAGATGAGCCCGACTGTCCACAATGTCACATCCCTCTCAGTATTGATCTTGAGCAACCTGATATCGAACAGGACGAGCAAATGGTTAAGAAGTCATCTATCATCAACCGAATTAAGATGGAAAACTGGACTAGCAGCACTAAGATTGAAGCTCTCGTTCATGACATTTGGCAACTGCGATCGAAAACCAGGACCACAAAGTCAATCATCTTTAGTCAATTCACTACCATGCTTCAACTAGTCGAATGGCGGCTTCGTCGTGCTGGTATCACCACTGTCATGCTTGATGGCTCCATGACACCTGCACAAAGACAGGCTTCTATCAATCACTTCATGACCGATGTCAATGTTGAATGCTTCCTTGTTTCTCTCAAGGCTGGCGGCGTTGCTCTTAACCTGACCGAGGCTTCCCATGTGTTCATTGTCGACCCTTGGTGGAACCCAGCTGCAGAGTGGCAGTCTGCTGATCGTTGCCATCGTATTGGACAAGCTAGACCTTGCTCTATCACGCGATTGTGCATTGAGGATTCTGTCGAGAGCAGAATGGTCCTGCTTCAGGAGAAGAAGGCCAACATGATCAATTCCACCATCAATTCTGATGAGAGTGCAATGGAGAGTTTGACTCCGGAGGATATGCAGTTCTTGTTCCGTGGAAATTGAGTACAGTGCCCAAATCTTATTACATTCTTGTCGGGTTATCCCACAGTCATCTCGATGGTGGCCCACACTACGATTCCCATATTCCTCGCTCATCATTGTGATTCATTTCGTTACCGCCCGCGGATAGCGGCCGGAAGGCAAGGGTACATGTTTTATTATGAAAGGTTTCTCTTCTTTTTTACCATTGGCTTTTTAGCGCTCTTTGCAACTATCTGGGAGGTTTATATGATTACAGGACTAGGACTGGCTGGTTATTAGACAGTCGCGAAAGCTGGGTTTGTGGGAGTTTGCTATTATTGAACTTCTTGAGCTTGCTTATTTAGCGAATCATTGCTGGTAGATTAGAGAAAGGAAGAGAAAGATAGAGAAATGAAAGACTTGCATTACCAAAGTAATCTGTGATGTGAATATGGAATGCTCTTTACATAATACCGATATATGCACAGATAGCAAGCATGTTAAGCTGAGGTCTGGCATTGTTGCGTCTACTCGTATTACTCGTATGCCTTAGGTACCTAGTCTTCACCCACATGATCCGCCCCCCTTTCTACCCTCGATCGACCGTCCACCACTACACGTGTTAGAGTTTACATTATCAATGCTCAATATAATATTACCATTTCAATTCTCCACAAAGCCTGAACCATCACAGGAATCCAATTTGCTACAGGCCTCCGTCTAACTGCTAAAGCAGCCGAAAACGGAATCTTCATAAACCTATAAAACCTTCTTTAGTGAACTTTCTATCTTTACCCTCATCCTCTATGTCTAATGTTTATTCGATCTCAAGGATTACATTTCTACGTTCAAAGTAATATGATACTTGATCCATCCGTTTAAGGGAACTTCAAGAGCATATAGCAACTACTAGAGAAATAGCCAGCGCTGATTCTTCAATAGTGATCCGATCTCCAACGCCCCGGTGAATGGTGGCGGAAGCAGCGCAAACAGTAAAAGTCTTGTCAAAGCCCACTTTTTAAATCCCAGTACAAGTGTTTTGCGAATTTGAGAAACTTGTTTGAGCCACTTTCCGCATTTAGTTTCCTGCAAGTCTTTGAGGTTTTTCACCCAAAGAGCCTTGAACTTTGTCTACCTGATGTACTTGGAAGAACTACTTTGAAACGCCTGTTATATTATTGGATCTTCAACGCATACGAATACAGAAACGGCGCCGCCTATCCTCTCCCTATTAACGCATCTCATTGTAAATTGATGGCACTATCGAGAGCACGAGAAGAAATCTTTCGCCAAGCCAAGGATCTAAGGCATCTGCCCGGTGTCACCACTTCCCTCCAAGAGTCATTCCTCAAACCGTTGATCATCTGTTGAAAGTTGCTCAACATTCAACACTGTGATTCATTCTCTCTTTGTGAGCGCTGCACCACGCAATAATCCAGTCATCTCGGACATTCACCCAGCAACATCCTTTGAACTCTCAGACATATGATCTTGCTCTGCTGTTAGCTTTTGCACATTACCGTTTGCCTATCTAATCACTTCACCACCTTTGCTTTCCGCAATGAAGCTCTCCAAATTGTTTCCCAGCGGTAGGGTTCAACCCCCAAGACCATCGCCTTCCGAAATGCCAGAGGAGAAAACACCCAGAGTATTGGCTGACTTAGATTACGCCAACCTACGCCCTTCTGATCTGCCCTATACTGTACCCTATTATGCAGGCGCAACCATCGATCTACCAAGAACCTCGCCGTTATACCGTTCTAAATCTTTGAAAACTTGTCATCTGCGAGCTTTTGCCTACGCATCGGCCTACATCGCGGGCTTATTCCATTATAAACCGACCCCTATGATTCAGAGCAAAATCATCTTGATCAGAGCTCCATTCCCCATGGTCATGAAATATGGCACCGAGATACAACTTTCCGAGGCCTCCACCCTTCATTTCATTGCCGAAAAAACATCCATTCCAGTGCCCAAGGTTTACTGTGCATTTGAGCATAGGGGAATGCGGTTTATTCTGATGGAATTTGTGAAAGGAAAGCGTCTTTCAGACGTTTGGGGGAAGACAACACTAGCTGGGCGGGAGTTACTTCTAAAACAGATCGAGGAACATTTCACACAACTACAAAACATTCCTCATCCTCGTCCAGGAGCTATCTGTTCAGTGGATATAGGGCCGCTTTTCGACCGTCGGATGGATAAACACGGGCGTGGATTTGGGCCTTTCGCTAACGAAAAAGACTTCAACAACTTTCTTCGGTGCGGTGTCACTGACACTAGCCAGCTTATACCCGTTGCCGGACGATTCGAAAACAACGAGGCGCGTGAAGAGGTCTCAGAGATGATTGCTACTCAAGACACAAGGAATCACAAAATCCGTTTCACCCATGGAGATGCTCATAGCAGAAACTTCCTTGTCAAAGGACAAAAGTTAGTTGCTTGGATTGATTTCGAGATGGCCGGATTCTTTCCTGAGCATTGGGAATACACAACAGCTATGACAACATGCAAAGACACGTTTTATGATAACAGCTGGTGGAAACAAGAGCTCAGAAAGATTTTGAAGGAATATCCGAAAGAGCTGCAGGGAGAAATTATTCGTCAATCTCGTCTGGACTGGAAGGTTAGAGAGGTACTTCCGCGCACGGCTTGAAGCTTCCAAAGCAGTAGACATGTGATTGGGAGTGTTAGTCAAAGAATGCATGATATTAAAGGTCTATGCGAAATATTCGCGACCTGTAGCGGCAACAACATCAAAACCATGATTCGAGTGCCTAACACAAATTATAGCAGTCATGATCTGGAGTCATACCTTACCGATGAACGCTAAGCCTATTCCACTAGAAGTCAAGTTTAGTGTAAATATATTTTCTCATAAAAAATGCGCAAAAAAAATGGGTAGGACCTATCAAAACTAACAAAAGGTCATTTACTATTTTCAATGAAAGTAATGAAAAAAAAAGTAATCAACTGGTGATCTTTTGACCTACGCAGGGATCGAACCTGCAATCTCTTGATTCGTAGTCAAGCGCCTTGCCATTGGGCCAGCAGGCCAGTTAGAATGTTTTGAACCAGAAATATCTATTAAACTACCTGAACCAATTTACGTCATCTGATTGAATCCGAAATCTCCACCCCCAACTCACCCCACCACACCTTAAAGACCTCACCTCACCTCGCCCTTACTTCAGCTCCTAATAAGAAATAAAACTGGCACACTACACTTCACACTACACTTTCCACTGGGTTCACTAGTCAGGTGTTTTTTACAAAGAAAAGAAAAAGCAGTATTCGACCATTTTTTCATAGCTAGGAGCGAACAGAGATTAATAAATTCGCTTGCATGACTGAAGGTCGAGTTGAGCGAGAGAAGTACGCGAAGGAGAGGCTTGGTTGCTTGTTTTGCTTGTGACTCTTGCAGTAATTAATTAAGCTGAGCCTGGGAGTTAAAACCTTACTTGTACCGTCACCGCTTAACCCAACCCCCAAATTCTATCCTCTCCCGAGATTCAATTCGAGACTACCTCAGCTGCTTTCTTTCCTAAAAGAAAACTTATTCAACATGGCAAAACAGAACGTACCTATCTAGGGAGGTAGCATTTCTCATTGTAGCGAGGAAACAGACGCGCCAACTCTATTCAGACACGCTAAACTTCCTCTGACGCTGCCATTCACAGACTCCGTAAGGTCCTTGAAGTTATTTTAGAATTGGTCTATTAGCTATTCTTTATAGCCTTTAAGCCTAATAATAATATGTTATACTATACTTGGTGGATGATGTTCGCGTTGACGAAAGGGATGGCGGTTAGGGGATCGTTGGCTAACATTTATAGGAGTATATCGGCTCGGTAAACACCAGCAAGCTCTCCCTTTCACGAAAACAATGCTCGAGCTTAACAGGAGAATAATGTGTCTTTTCAAAACGTTTTGCTTGCTATTCAAATAAACGATCTATGAGGTATATCAGACATGCAAATGCAAATGCAAACCACAAGCCTATGCAGACTAAACTAAGTATGCGCCTAAATTTCCCAAAGCGCCCCCTCCCCCCAATCCCGCCCCGGCACCATCTTCCCCTTGTGCTCCGATTTGTGCGTCGAACAATGTAATCGCAACGCAGATTTGTATCCCTATTTAACCAACGCTAATTTCGCCGACGATAAGACAAGACACATGGAATGAAACATTTGAGAAAAGAAAAGACAACCATATCCCTCCTTTTTGAGCACAGATAAAACCCAACCTTGCGAGCTGGGAAAAAGACTGCCTCCCTGAACAACATGTGATATCCACCCTCACAAAAAACCGACCTCCTATAAAACAAAGAAATAAAAGACAATTCCGCCCATGTGACTTGATAAGTGAAGTGGGGATAGGGGTTCCGAGCCATTCCTCATGACGGCAGCTGCCAGTTCATTCGTCTGATTTCCATTCAATCGATTTGATGTGTTGGTGAATTGTTCACATCACGCTACAAGCGTTAGGTTCAGGTTTTTTTGGGCCTGCGTGCTGTCAGATTTGTGAGAATGCTATCCATTTGTTCATATAAATAAGAGGGGAACGTACCTTTTCCCGACGACTTTGTCTTCGCCCCGGCCATCCACCCTAGGACTCCCTTTGCGGTAGCTGGCTCTGTTTTCTTCCGAGGCCGTGGTGGTGCATCTCCGGGGCGCATGACAATTATGGGTGGTCCACCAGGAGGACCACCTCGAGCGCCCGGAGGATGAAGAGGTGGAGGGGGGCCTCCTTGCCAGTTCTCAGGGGGCGGCGGCGGTCCACCTCTGTGCCCTGCTGGTGGCGGAGGGGGAGGACGTCCGCCGTGTCCGCCGTGAGCGCCGTGAGGAGCACCGTGGTTCCCGTGTCTACTTCTAGGTCGTGGAACGCCATCGAACATGCCGGGAGGAGGAGCGGGTGGTGCAGGTTTGGGAGGTTCAGGCATAGGCCACATGTGCATGGTGATTGACCAATCCGGCTCGATCATCGTCTCCCAGACTTGTGGGAGGATGATTTCCCCGTTTGGTCCAATTAGGTCATAGTGACCATCCTGAACATGAGGCCCGATGACTTCCACGTGCACAAAGGCTTGCTTGATCAATTCTTCCATTCCCTGAAAAAAGTGTTAGTTAAGCGAGGAAAAAGGGGGAGCGACAACACTTACCGTCCAAGTCGCGCATAGGTGAAATGGAAAACTGAATTTTCTTCCTACCGCGTCTTTGAACTTGATGGGCTTTTTCTTGTCTTCGTCTGGTGCTTTCGCCTTTGCTAACGCGGCCTCGTTTTCCTTCTTAAGTGCCTCGGCCTCTGCCGCCGCTTGCTCCTTGATTGCCTTCTGCTCCGCAGCTGCCTCTTCTCTCAACTTTTTAGCCTCGGCAGCAGCGTCTTCGGTCAACTGCTTAATTTTGGCAATGGTGTCCGCTTTCTCCTTCTCATCTGCAGCAGCTTGCTCTGCCTTCTTCCGGTCGGCCTCTATTTGTTTCTTTGCGTTTTCAGCGCCCTTAGCCTGCGCGTTCTTCTTCTCTTCCTCGACCTTTTTCTCCCACGCTGCCTTTTCATCCGCTAGCTGCTTTTCTAGCTTGTCCTTTTCCTCCTTAATTCTTGCCTCCCATGCGGCCTGCTCTTCCGCCGCCTTCTTAGCTGCAGCGGCGGCGGCCTTTTCAGAAGCCTCCTTTGCGTCACGATCTGCCAATTCCTTTGTGGCCTTCTCAAAGTCAATTTTTTGGTTTTTCATGAGTTCTTCAATCGCTAGTAGCTTCTTCTCGGTCTCAGGATCTGCTACAACGGATGGTTCGCTAGGAGGCCTAGGAGGCCACTGTGGTAGTGGTGGTTGGTAGTAACCGCCCATTTGGTGCGGAGAAGACATGCCAGGCATTCCAGGTCCCATACCTGGGGGATATTGAGGAAACCCACCATAGCCATGCTGCTGTTGTTGTTGAAAGGCCATCATATCGTGCCCACCACCGTAAGCGCCAGGGCCGCTGTGGCTAGACATGGGGTGGTGATGACTTGGTTGACCAAAGTATCCACCTCCTGGCGGACCTGGAGTTGGAGCTTGAGGGGAGAATGGATTTGCTGGAGGAGTGGCGTAGGGGTAGCCACTAGGTGGTCCATAATGAGTCAAAGCACCTGGAGCTCCGCCAAAAGGAGGGGGGACATATCCTCCTCCCCCACCAGGTCCTGAATACGAGCTTTGGGCATAGCCTGGCCCAGGTCCTCTGCCACCGTAAGCTCCAGACGGTGGTGGGTATCCTCGGCCATAGCCCGGAAAGTCCTCTAAAGGCTCCACGCTTGAGGGTGGTACCGGCGCAGGGTGCCGATGAACGCGCTGCGTGACTGGTCGACGAGCTGATTTTTCAGTAGTAGTGTGTCGGCGAGTTGGTCGAGAAACAGGAGGTGGTCGACTCTCGCTATATCTTGGTGCCCGGGGGCGGGATGCTGGACGGGACGCAGAATCAGAAGGCTCGATTTCGTCGGCGTCGTACACTCGGTCCCAGCTTTCGTCGTCGTCTAGGTCTTCAGAATAGTTTGACGGGACTCGCACTCCTGACCCTTCTTCGTCGGTATAGCTATCTGCTGACCGCGAGGTCGAGCGAGAGGAGCTATTAGATGGACTTTGTTGCTATCAAGGCGTTAGTATAAACATTATGTCATGAGGTAAGGGTTGTGTCAATTGCTGGCAAGTGCGCATTGAGTGAAATGACATTCTCGACGCCCATTTCGGGTTAGATAATTGAGGGCTAGACTACAAGCAAGGCTTGTGAACCCCTCACTTCCATATATTTATTCTAGGCAATCGAGGGGTTCTTCGCTAGTGCAGCCAAAAAACAATTACCCTCCCCGCATTCCAATTAGACGGTTGTAGTATGGGGCATTCGAATTTCTGAGCATATAGGAGGAAAACATGCAGAGTTGACAAAGAAAGACTTCAAGGGAGCTACCATACCTCGATAGTAATCGTTGTGCTACTTTGGGCAAGGCATTAGCAATGACTCTTAAGATTTCGTGAGAACGATTGAGAAGAGGCACACTTACGGCATTGGGTCCCTTGTGCGTATGGATATTATCGCCGCTCACGACTTTCTACCAGAGAAGAGTCGGGCGGGATAATCCAAGGGGTATTGGGTGGGGTATAGGATGTAAGGGCAAATCGCCCCCTTTTGTCGCCGTCCAAAATTCGTCGTAGGCGCCGGCTGTCGACACTTGGCTATGCAGCGCAGTGTTGTTGTGAGCGTCGATGAAGATTTATTGACCTCGGCGCAAGAGGACAATGTCAAGTTGATATGAAATGCGAGAGAGAACGAGGCGGTGTATTTTTGACTAGAGCAGCTGCTTTTGTCTGGCGCAATGCGGGCCGGAGCGACGCTTGTTTTCTTTAGTGTTGACTGGCGAGTGGTGCTGATGGAGGGTGTTGATCGCAGTCGATGAGGCTCGTAGAACCAGGTTTGTTGCCTCACTTGGGGGGGTAGGGTACGAGGGCAGATTGTTGGGCAGATTGTTGATCCTCGTTGCTAGGTGCAGACAAATGCCTCTCGGTGTTTTTTGTGGTGGTGTGGGTGTGTTGGCGGGCAAAATGGATCTGGAAAATGCGAAAGAGGGGTGCGTTAGCGGGCACAAGCCAAGTAGTCAAGGCAAGGAGCACAACACAGGCAATGCCCGTGCGAGAGGCAAGCCCGAAAGGGAAGAATGATGGGCTTTGGTCTGCTTCATTGCAAGCCTCCTGCTCCGTCTCCGTCCCCTTTTGGTCTTCGCCGCCACACTTCAAACAGGAAACAGGAGATCTGACGAACGAATGGACGGTTAGGCATACCTTAATAGTTCATGAGACGTGAAAGAGAACCGAGGAGCTTACTCCGCTCGGAGCTCACGAGGTCCTGAAACGAGCCTGGCACTGGCACCAGAACGGCGGCCAGAGAAGGTCACAGTATGCGACCGCGGGAAGGACTAGAGATTTTAAGAACGATGTTCTACAGAGCAAGCAAGATGCTGCAGTAGAGATAGACGAACTGCAATGAATTGCGCGCGTAGGTATGATGGTTTGCGGCGGCAAATGTATGCAAGTATACGTAATGTATCTGTTTGCGAAATATGTAGTGTGGTGTAGTTGTGAGATGTGTGCATGTAGTGTTACTTCACTTCTTTTTGCCTGGTCGTGATGTTTTTCTGTTGCTGAAGGGACGAATGCGTGGACGGCGGTACATGGCTACAGGGGGGGTCACAACATCAAGAAACCTTTACGGATTGGGTGTGTGTGTTACTGCTTATATTGGGAATGTGGAAGAAATGCCTTGGGTATGTATGCGCTCGAACTATTACTTCGACCGCGTGTCTCTCGCTCTTATACATTCATACTCGGTGTCTCCTTTGTAGGGAGAGCGGCCCACTGCTGTTGCGTTGTCCCCAGGAAGTATCGAGGAGTCATCGCGGAGGCTAGATTGTCAAGCTGCAAGAAAGAGCCTCCCCTTTCCTCATCTCCCATAATATCATTGACCAATTTTCGTGCGCCTTACCCCCCACTTGCTGCCCAAGAAACCCGACTTATGCCATTACTTACAAGCCCAATATTCCACGATTGGCTCTCGGTTGCCCAACGCGGCACGCGGGAGAACCCGCACTTTGACAACGGTTAAAAATAAGGCAGATCAGGTCCAGGTGGGTGTCAATAATATGGTGAGAAAATTGAAAACTTCGACCTTCCAAGTAAGATCCATGTCGGAGATGAATCCAGACCCTTGGGCATTGGATCTGTACAACCAGATGGATCATGATAGACAAAGATAGAATCTGTGCCTTGCATGCTCCAATTTGGGCTCAAGGGATTTCACCTCGTGATTGGTGCTGCGTCGCGATTCAACAATTCTTGAGCGGCAATTATTTCAGGCTTCTCGTATCCTTGCCATCCAGCGTCACCACCAGTGTTCCTCCGTACAATTTCTGACAGTTTTGCTGTGGCTAACTCACTGAGCCGCTCTACGCTCTTGACGCCTGGTAATGGGAGCCCAGTGTCTGATTTTGACTGCCGCGACACTTGTGACTGAGAGAGTGTTGTCAGGAGTTTTGTCGTGGTCTATGTCGCGTTAGTATAGGACAGGCAACCGTCGAGCTTGAGTGGAACCACATACCATTTTCAACCCATAGTAGCCCCGAAGGTAATCATCACACAGTTCGATACTTCTGCAAAATCTTCGCATTGATTCCGCGAGGTGCTGAACAGATCCAGTTTCGCTGGAAGAAGCCATATACAAGACTTCCCCGAGCCGAGCATGAATCTATATTCATCAGTCAGAGTCGGTTCGTTGGGGGGCTTCGGTGCTGACACTCACATTCCATGCGTTTGGAGTGACCAACAGGACTTCTTCTAAGGCAAAGATTGCCTGAGGAAACATGCCGCTAGACACGTACAGATCCGATAATTCCGACCACGCTTCAGCATCTGTAGGAGACGCGTCAAGGAAATTATTAAGAGCAGTAATAGCTTCCGTTGTTCTGTCCATGGATATGAGGAGCGCAATACGACGCTTCGATACAGGCTATGGGGGAGGGGGTTAGCGAACAGTCAACAAATGGGTTTCCGCAGATGCTGACCATATTGGCTGGATCCTCGACCAAAATGTTCTCATATTCCTTCAGTACTTTCTTAAGAGCATCGTTGTCATTCGCTATGGCTTCTTGAAATAAGCCCCGCAGCGCCATTAGTCTTTCGTTATCGGCTCCGAATCGCTCTGTGAGCCTTTCCAAGCATAGATGCGCAGATTGCTCGTCGCCGGTGCGCAGACAGGATAACATAAGGTTCTCGTATGTCGTCCATAACTCTGGAGATTCGGCAGCAGACCAAAGCGAACTCATGGAATATGGAGATATGGCGGATGGGGTAGTTCGCAATAAGTAGGGAGCTTGTTGTGACAGCTGGAGCGCGACGGCAGGGGAGAGATGCGCAGGTGGATGGAGTAGAGACGAAGCCATGGCGATTTATGTACAGAAACAAGAGATAGTGGAAGTATTGTGGATTGAAACAGTAGATACAATAATGTTCAGGACAGCGAGCGCTGTGATGAAGCTCCCCGGACAATATGAGTATGAATATAGTATGGTTGTTGTACGTGATCTTTAGAGACCACAAGCACATTTTTATATCCCAGTTGAAATGGTGGGGGAAGCTCGTGGGCACCTCATCATCCCCCACATAGGCCTTGAAACCGCCAAATAGTATTGAAAGATGCTCAAAACCAAGCTCTAGTCCTACGCATTGTCGCTGGACTCATCATAGAACATTTCACCAAAATAACGGCTCTAGTGGAAGCTTGGATCAAGCCGCATCAACATGTATGTCTTTCCCATATCCGCTGTGCACGCCTTTCCTCTAATACTATACTAGGTTTGAGAAAAGTCTTTACGACCTCATCCGGGGGTTACGGAATCACAAGGGGAATGAGAAAGAGTATATCCAGAATAGCCTAAAAGAATGCCGGGCAGAAATCAAAGGGCAGGATATGGGTCAGTGATATGCAAGGAGATTTGCGCAAAGGTTAACGAACGTCTGCAGACCTCAAGGCCACTGCTCTTTTGAAACTCATATACCTCGAAATGTTTGGCCATGATATGTCATGGGCGTCTTTTCACGTCCTCGAGGTTATGTCTTCCGCGAAGTATCTACAAAAACGAGTGGGATATCTAGGGGCGGTGCAGAGCTTCAGGCCAGATACAGAAGTTTTGATGCTGGCAACAAATTTACTGAAGAAGGTAGGGATATTTGGAAGCTTTTTAGAAGGGCTTGCTGAAAATGGATTAGGACTTAACCTCGACCTCTGCGAATACCATGTCCCTCCCGATTATAACGCTCCCGCATATAATAACCCCCTCTCTAGCTCTTTCAGTGCTCTCGGACCTCCTCCCACGATTAACTCACTCGCATCCAACGATACGAAAGAAGACTATTGTGACACTGTACCGCCTCGCGCTAGTCTACCCGGAAACCCTACGGCCAGCATGGCCTAAAATAAAAGAACGGCTGATGGATGAGGGTGAAGACCCAAGTGTGACAAGTGCAATTGTAAATGTGGTCTGTGAGTTGGGATGGCGGAGGCCTCATGATTTCCTGCCTCTTGCGCCAAGGCTGTTTGAGTTGCTAGTAGATAGCGGCAATAATTGGATGGCTATAAAGTTGATCAAACTTGTCAGTATCTTTTCAATGAATATTCAGCTATTGCTAATATTCCCAGTTTGCTACTCTGACTCCGCTTGAACCACGGCTAGTCAAGAAGTTATTACCCCCTTTGACCACCATCATCCGAACGACTCCTGCCATGTCGCTCTTGTATGAATGTATAAATGGCATCATACAAGGTGGCATTTTGGGAAGTAGTGATGAATCTGCAGGAGGTGAGGAAATAGCGACGCTATGCGTAAGCAAACTTCGGGGAATGATTATGGTTGAAGGAGACCCCAATTGTAAGCTCTCTTGATCTGAACTAGAACACCATTACTAACCAATTCTAGTGAAATACGTTGCTCTATTGGCGTTTAACAAAATCGTTGTAACCCATCCATTCCTTGTTGCCCAGCAAGAGGATGTTATCATGGACTGTATAGACAGTCCTGATATTTCCATTCGGTTGCGAGCTTTGGATCTAGTGGTCGGCATGGTTAGTAACGATAACCTCATGTCGATTGTTGGGAGATTGATGAGACAACTACGGAATTCGCGTTCGCCTACATCAGAGGAAGTCAACAAACGAGTCTCCACTGGAATGGTTCAACCTGCAGCAGACTCAGATGATGAAGACCCGGAAATTGCTATTAAGAATGACAAAAGGGTGTCCCAAGAAACCCTTCTTCCGGATGAGTACAAGATCGATGTTATCAATAGAATACTGGAAATGTGTTCTAGCAACAATTACGGCCACTTAGTAGATTTCGACTGGTACATCGATATTTTAATTCAACTGGTTCGAAACTCTCCAGTCTCACGGTCATACTTGTCTCATGGCGTGGACTCAAGACGGGGTGATTCGTCTAGTACTGATGTTTCGGGGAAAGTTGGCAATGAGCTGCGAAATGTCGCTGTGAAAGTCAAAGCTGTACGGCTACAAGCTGCAAGAGCCGCCGAGTCGATACTAATCTCGACCTTTGACGACAATTCTGCATCACTGAATCCAGCGAATGGAGCCTTAAGACCCATAGCCTGGATGGTGGGGGAGTATGCGTCTTCATTGGAGTCTCCGGACGCCGCCTTGGGCGCGCTTTTAAATATAGCAAAGGGCTCGGTTCCTGCCGAAGGGCTTGTGATATATCTACAGGCTTTGCCGAAGGTTTTCTCTTTCCTAACCTGCGATGATTCTGTGGCGTGGACACCAGAACGGAAGACTATGATATCACTCCTCATGGCCCGGGTTATCCATACGCTTGAGCCACTTGCGATGCATCCTGATCTTGAAGTTCAAGAGAGAGCAGTTGAGTTTGCCGAACTCTTAAGATTAGCCGCTGAAGCATCGGCCGGCCAAGCTGCATCGACAGACGACATACAACAAGATTCGCCTTTACTCTTGACACAAGCAATCCCATCATTGTTTACAGGGGTGGAGTTAAACTCCGTGGCTGTAGGAGCACAGAAGAACGTGCCAATACCCAATGGGTTAGACTTGGATCAACCAATCAATCTGAATCTAAATAATTTATTGAGGGCTGTGGAATCGGCATCATTCGATGAGCCAGACCAGGATGAGTTCGAGAGCTACTATCATCAAGCTCCACTTCCAGTACCGAGTGTGAATGAACCCGCCATCAACCGCCTTGGCACTCCAGAGGAAGTCGTGCACTCGTATCAGCAAGGGGGTGAAGAGAGCTATCTAGATCCCGACATCGTTGCTCGGCGCGCGCCGAACGACTTGAGAGGAACAAAGACGATCCATTTTACATTGCACCTACCGAGAGCTCTGGTAGATCGACGCCACTACATAACATCCTTCAAAGCAACAATGGGCCCGATCTAGATCTAGATGCGATCCCGATAATGCAACTAGACCTTGAGAAGACAAAATTGAGCACATCCCCACCAAAGAAATCGAAAGTTTCAAAAGTCCGCCACAGAATCCAAGTCGCCGCGGATGAAACACTAGGGACCAGCGGGATCTCAACACCACAGAATGATGATTCAGAAGCAAGTCTCGAAGGAGCTTCTCAGCGACCCAAACCAAAAGGGAAGCATTCTTTGCTCCAGGTCGATTCAAGTCACATTGGCGCATTCTCTCTTGAAGGTGATGGGTCTAGTAATGGGCGGGACGACTTTGAGGCCCAACAGCGAGAAGAAGCCGAGATGGCAAAAGCGATGAAAGAAGTTGAGCGTTTACGATTGGAGATGCAAAGGGCTAACGAGCGAATACAAGCTGCTCAGGGAGTGTCTCTCGAGGGTACTGTCGTCAAGAAAAAGACGAAGAAAAAGCCAAAGGCTGTTGATGCCGATGGTGCAGTGCTAATAGTGAAGAAAAAGAAAGCTAAGAAGGCCGTTACAGATGAAGGCGAGGGAGAGACTTCTTCCATGGCGGCAGAAGTCGTAAAGCCTAAGAAGAAGAAAAAGAAGCCCAAGGTTGAGGAAGAACACGCTGTACAAGAAGGTTCATGACGGAGCATATAGGGTGGGAATCCCTGGCGCAAGGAGCATTGCATGGCAAGTATGACACTAGAAGGGCATAAAGGTACGATAGTAGAACAGTCTTCATTGAGATGATGGCATAGTATTTATTACCAACCATCTTAATTATCTTCTTTGCTGTTGGCGAAACTAAATCATCGAATCTGCTGCGGCTTTCCAAGCAGTTATAAGTAGGTAGCCTTCGAAAGCCAGTCAAACTGCACTGACCGAACTGACTGGTTTGAAAATGAGGGTCTGCACGTGACCATGGATTTCTTATCGTTATCGTAGCCCTGGTGGCCATAAAATTTCTGAGACTCCGCGGTTTCATTATCCCCCACAACTTCAACTTTCTTCCAAGTGCCAATCCACCGCAAACATGGCGGACACAAACTACATTTCCCTTGGGGATGTGGGCGAAAAGCAAGCCTTCGACACTGGAGAACAAGTTCAGGGTTTTCGGCCTCCTAAAGTTGTTGGCGCGACAAAAGGTACGGCCCTGTCCAGTTGCTTGAGCGTTAAAAAAAACTTGGTCTAACGATCTGCGTAGAGGAGAGAAAAGAAATTGCTCGCCAGATCAGACTCGCAGCAAAGAAAGAAAAGAAGAAGATAAAAGCAGATGCGAAGAGGCAGCGAAAGGAAAATGCTGCTCAGCACCGGCGCGAGGTGCGTTTCAACCTTCCCAGCTAAAAGAGAGCAAGGCCGATTAATGATTGAATTTGCAGACCAAAAATACCGAGAAATACGACAAGAACAAAGACCGCAACACCCAGCGAGCAATCGACCTAGAGCGCAACAAGATCCGCTTCGAGGCGGTGAGGCAGGCCGAGCGTTTAGCTGCTAAGCATGATCCAAGCGGCAAGATGTTCAATTGTGGCGAGGTGATTGTTCTTGAGAATGGCACGGTTAAGAGCAAGGAGGCATGGAAGAGGTCCGAGGAAGCAAAGGCTGCGAGAGAAGCTGGTGTCGTGGCCCCGCCGCCCAATGTGAATCCAGAACGCCAGGGACAAATCCTCAACTCGCAAAGTGAGCCGAAGAAGCTGAGCAAGAAGCAACAGCAAAAACTCGCGGCCCTGAACCCGAAAAATGTTCCGCCTAAGCCTGTGCTTCCAGAAGGTATTGCGATTCCGGAGGGAGAGGAGAATTTCATTGCGTTGTGGGAGTTGGATGACAAGGGAATTCAGGACAGGATTAACAGACATAAGAAGAATAAGAGGGCTACTGCGAAGGCGTTGAGGAGAAAACAGCAGGAGCAAAAGAAGTTCAACCGAGCGCTAAAGGTGAAGAAGAAGCAAGCTGCTCATGCGGGTGTACTCTTTGATCCGGAGCAAGCCAAGAGGGAAATTTTGGGGGAGATGACTGAGGAAGAAGAGTCTGGTTTTGATGAAAAAGTTGAAAAAGACGATGGCTCCGACGGTTCAGACTCGAGCTCAGACTCAGACTCAGACTCGGATTCTGATGGTGGGGCAGAGATCAAGGAGGCCGCGCCAAAATCCAGAAAGTCAAAACGCTCAGCAGAAGAGCCCGCTGAAGGCCAACCAGACGCCAAAAAGAGCAAGTCCTCCACCGAACCCACTGAAAAGAAGAAAGTCAAGAAGTACAACCCACCCCCCAACGCCCCCAAGATCAACATGAACATCGTCAGTGAAGAAGACATCGCCAAGCGCGTCAAGAAGGAGCAGCACCGCGTGAAGCTTGACCTGAAACGCAAAGCCAAGCTCGAGAAGAACATCGCGGAAGGCAATCCCAGGACACTCGCTGCTATTGGTATCCTGAAGCGGAATAGAAAGAGGGATGATGAGACGCCTGAAGAGAAATTGGAGCGGAGGGCGAAGCGAGCGGAGAAGAAGGCAATGATAGAGGCTCGCAGGGCAGATCCGGCTGAGCAGGAAAGGAGGGCGAGGTTGAAAGAGGGTTATGCTGCCAAGAAGGAGGCTAAGAAGTTGGAGAGACGAGAGGAGAGGAGGCAGGAGAAGATTGCGAAGGCATCGAAGAAGAGGAAGGGGGGTTCTTTCAGTAATGGGGATAGCAAGAGGGCTAAGACTGAAGAAAGTAATGGACAAACGAATGGTGCGGAGCAGTGGAATCCAGATGCGTTGAGTGGAGATGCTGCGAGGAAGGACAAGTTTTTGAGACTCCTTGGGGCCGGCAAGTCGAATGGGGCTAGCTCTTCTAACAAGGTGAGTGCAGATGTAGATCTAGAAAAGGTACAGAATGACCTGGAGAGACAGTTTGACGCTGGGGTGAGAATGAAGCATGAGCAAGGAGGCAAGAGACGTGGTTTGGGCGCGTAAAGGTATCAAAAGTCTTGTTATTTGGACAGAGTCCCCAATTTACAATGTTGATATCATTTGCTTCCGCTTCACGCAAAACCTAAGAGCTTAGACCGGAGAAATGTTTGTAGTGCCTTGCATTCAATCCCATGAGAAATCCACCAAACTCCCTGCGTGCTTTTGTAGTGTATATAAGTACAACTGTCCTGCCCATGGTCGATTTAGACGTGATATGTTCGACTCCGCCCTGGCTCGATCTCCACTTCGTAAAGCCTTCGATATCATGCCTCCCCCACCCATCTATGCCTCTAAATTTCCCATCCCCTCAATGCCTCTTCACCGAAAGAAGATTCTGCTCAACAGTTCGAAGATCAATCCACCGAAGACGACAAATCCAAGAATAACTATAGATCACAAGCACATTAGCCCATATCCTCATCAGATTCCTCATACATCCACCAATCTTCAATAAACCTCCCCAACCATAACCCTCTGCCGTGACACTGGAGACAAACTCACCCAACCAAAAGGGCGAAATCG
Source organism: Lachnellula hyalina (assembly GCF_007821495.1). NCBI lineage: Eukaryota > Fungi > Ascomycota > Leotiomycetes > Helotiales > Lachnaceae > Lachnellula > Lachnellula hyalina. The sequence continues at coordinate 41,716 of NW_022157273.1, forward strand.
GGCTCTTGAAATCCTGCTTCTTCTTGATCTCACTCGCCGGCTTTCCCCGCTTGGCCGACTGCTCTTTGGCAAATTTGGCATTGCGTTTGCGTTGTTCTGGGGTTTGCGCCTGGTGGTTGATGTCAGTTCTTGGTCTCGTATCCAGTAAAGTGAATGCGCCGATATGTCTGTAAGAAACGTGGAGGAGCATACCATTGTGTTTGCTTGTGTAACGGTTACTGTTGCAGAAGTAGATGCCTTTCCCCGATTTGCGTTTGTTGTAAGAGGACAGGAGTAGGTAAAAGAGAGGACAAGTTGTACTTATTGTAGAAATGAGGAGAGCTGTCCCGACCCTAGCCCGAGGCCAGAGTGCGCTCAGGGATGACGGCTCCCAGCCGACGCTAGGAGCTAGCCAGGCCAGGGAAATTTAAGGTTGGGGGCTAGAGCTAGGCTAGGTAGCTCCCAAGTTTCAAACCTCATCGTCTGAACTTCTCTGTTTATACACGCCCAAAGATAATCTGTACGACAGTCAAGATGAACTCACTTTTGAGAACGCTGAGGGTCCGGCATACTAGGTTGCTGCAAATGCAGAGGAGGGCAAATTCCAGTCAGGTCCCTGAGAAGGAGGTCTCACCACATGTAAGAGCAGAGCTACTTGTGAAAGAGGATGATATGCTAACAATAGATACAGATTGGCTTTTACAAGACATTCTCGAGGCCAATTGCTAAGACTCTGCTTATGGCTACGTTTACATATCAGTTCGTATACTGGGGGTGGGTGTACTTGGAGAAAGGGGAGATTAAGGCGCAGACGACTGGTGAGCGGTTGTGGAACATTGGCAGAATAAACATTGAGTGCTCACAAGGTGCTGTAGCAGAGATTGAAGGCTTGGAGAAAGAGCTGAAAGGCTTGACTGATGCAAAAACAAAGCCAGAGACGAGTCGGCCTTGAATCGGGACTTGCGCTACGAGTTGAAGTCTGGGATGACGGGCAACGGTATCACGCCACGCATAGCACGAGAAGCGTTGGAAATGAATGGGCGGGATTGGAACGCACTATCCCACGCTCCATCGCCGGAAGCTGGTTGTAGGTGCATCCGGGTGCTCCATCTTGGGGGCTGACCCAATATAAGATCACGAATATATAGTTATGGGTCGTTGGTATCAGAGATCGCAAGGCCGCAGATGGTACGCTGTAGGTATCAGGAGGTCGTGGCATGTGGAAGTAGAGCGTTGAAGCCAATTGTCGTACGAAAGGCCCGGGCAGTTGACCCCAATCACAAGCTACGGATCCAGAATACGAATATGTGTGGTCTTTTGAGTGGCATTAGACTCCGTGAATAAAGTACTCAGATTAGGTATTCCGAGATGGTTTCAATCTTTTACTAGCCATCGACTGGGGTATTCCCTCAAGTTTTTGAGTCAAGTGGCGCGTCATAGTATTATTCAAGTTCTTCGAGATCCTCCTCATTCTACTTGATTTCCATGTTTCCTTTCATCGTCAAAGTCGGTAAATACAGAATGTTAGATGTTAGGGACTTGGAAGATCTAGGGACAGAAGGTATGGAGCCAAAGTGTATTTGGTACTGAAATAAGAGAGAGAGAGAGAGAGAGCACCCTCTTATTCGTACAACACCTGCCCACTAGCGTCTCTAATTCCTGCATGCTATGATCTGGCTTTCCAGATTCATTTTGATCGCTGGCAGGACTCTCATGTGCTTCTCCCTCTCATATTAAACCAAAACCGCTTTACTTTCCTTCGAAAAACCGCTGCTCTCTTAGCTGGCTCGGATTTGGCAGTAAGAGCTCTAGTGCAATTATCACTACAAGCGGTGAGAAGTGTCTCGAGAACTCTTCTTACAAAGTCAAAGTCCAATGTGCAGCAAGAAGCGGAACGTTAGCCACTGACATGGTCTATAAACCCTATAGCGTGCGGAAGAGTGCGGAATCTGCTGATTAATAAAAATAATATTTACGTGGATACTAACCCCTGAGAATCCCACTTTGCGTGGCGCCAATAGGGGCATTTCTCGAAGTGAAGGTGTCAGAAGCTAGTAAGTATCCGGAGATCTGCAATGTAGAAACTCTTCCTGCTTGCAACTGCAAAGAACTCAAATTAAGATGGGTTTGGTTAAACTCGGCATGTTGCTGACCACTTGTCGAATGTCGGACACCTACTTTCATGCATCGCGAAGTTAACCTTACTGGGGCAAGCGCCAACCAGGTGAAGGAGAAGAGTATGGGTATTAATTATTCTTTTCGTTTTCCGTTTAGTTGTGCTATTTTCAACGTATCACTAGTCAGGTACATACAGTCTGTATTTCTCTTGAATATAAAGGCGTTGAGCTGTCGCAGTTCTCCTTCCACTCTTCACTCCGCATGTGTTAGCAATTTAGTCTCCACTTTCGGTACGTACCAGCACTTCAAGATGTTAGCTGCTGAGAAACAAGCGAACGATCTGAACACAATACGGCAAAGAAAAGAAATTGCAGATGGAAGATCTAGCCTCGACTTGAATCAAAATCTGGACCAGAAAGATACTTTCAAATGCCACACAAAGGAAGAGTTCTCAGATTCAACTCGAGTCTCTTCCATCACCTCTCAACAAAATGACATATCAACTGGTCAAGAAAAATGCACCCCAGATGGCTATGGTACAGCATACATCGAGGCAGCGCAAAGAATATACTCTCGCTCCATCCCACCAAAACGCACAGAAGAGACCAACATCGTTGACTGGGATGGCCCAGATGATCCCGAGAACCCAATGAACTGGCCTTCTTTAAAGCGTTGGACACACATCATGCTCGTCAGTGCAGCCAACTTTCTCACCGGCATTGCCTCCTCTATGTTCGCTCCAGGTGTCCCAGCACTCATGGAAGAATTCAAGTCCACAAACTCTTCCCTCGCTTCCTTCGTCGTGACCATCTTCGTACTCGGTCTCGCGACGGGACCAATTGTCTTTGCCCCTTTGTCTGAGATTTATGGACGGCTATATATACAGCATACTGGTCTTGTGGGCTTCTTAGTATTTACCATTGCATGTGGAGTCTCTTCGAATCTGAATATGTTGATCGGGTTCCGGTTGATGCAGGGCATCTTCGGCTCTGTACCTCTTACAAATGCTGGAGGCGTTATTGCCGATATGGTACGGCAAGAAGTACGCGGCTTTGCTATGGCAATGTTTACGCTCGGTGTACTGTTAGGCCCGGTGATCGGTCCTGTGAGCGGTGGCTTCCTCTCGGCCGCAAAGGGAGTGAGTAACTTCGCCGAGATTTATCCCTTTTCACATACATAAGGCTTCGAGTGTTGAATGTTTTACTGCATGTCTCGGGAGCTCTGGGATATCTGAATGCTCCCGAGCGCCAATATCTATATCTACAAAGCAACGCTAACCCGAGACTTTGCAGTGGAGATGGGTATTCTGGGTACTAGCCATGGGCGTAAGTCTCCCCTCCTACCCTTCTCAGATGCCAACTAAAGTGTTCCATAGACCGGACTTGTAATTATTTTCTGCTTCGTCGTCTGGCGCGAATCATACGCTCCCATTCCCCTCGCGCGCAAAGCCGCCCGTCTACGCAAGTCTACTAGCAACATGTGCCTACGCTCTAAATACGACAAAGGCCTGTCGGACGGCGACCAATTCAAGCACAGTATCGGTCGCGCTATCAAAATACTCGTCTATTCCCCTGTTGTACTGACGCTGTCGATTTACATGGGCCTTGTATATGCTTATTTTTACCTCCTTTTTACTACTTTGACACGTGTTTTTGAGGATAATTATGGATTTAGCAGTAGTATTGTAGGCTTGTCTTACTTGGGCGTCGGTCTTGGGTTTCTCATAGCCCAGGTGGGCTATGCGCGATTAGGTGATGAGATATTGAGGCGCATGACGAAGAAGAGTGGTAGTAGCGAGATGAAGCCTGAGTACAGACTGCCACTGTGCATTGTGGGAGGAGTGTTGGTACCTGTTGGACTCTTCTGGTATGGATGGAGTGCGGAGAAACGTATACACTGGATTATGCCAATAATAGGGACGGGCATCATGGGGATGGGAAATTGTTTAATTTTCGTAGGTCTCGGACCTTGATTGCCTCGCTCGATTTTTGGATTCCCAACTGACACATCTATAGGTTAGTATACAGTCATACTCCGTAGATGCCTTCGAGCTCTACGCGGCATCTGCACTTGCTGCCAATACTGTCATTAGATCGGTCATGGCTTCTGTGCTGCCGCTTGCTGCGCCTAAATTGTATGAGGCGCTAGGATTGGGATGGGGAAACTCCTTGCTGGCGTTTTTGGCGCTGGCAATTGTTCCGGTTCCTATTTTGTTGATCAAGCACGGGGAGACGATTAGGGGCTGGAACATGGAGAGAATTAGGAATTTATGATGGAGGGCTCCTTGGGATCAGGGACGAGAAGACAAAAGCACTGGATTTTCTACGGATAAAACTCGTCAGCGAAATTGGTGAGGTGGGCAGAACTTGGGAAAAAGCACTTCTTTGTGTATTATTAGGGTCAGGCCGCAGCGCTACTATAACCTTTATCCAATTTTCTAAGGGGTTACACGTAAACCAAATTTTCTTCCTATATTCTAACGTTACCAAGTACACATCTCTTTCCCAAGCTACCCCCGAAACAGTCGCACTCAAGACCTAGCCTCAATCTCCAACAACTGCTTTCCCATCTCAACAAACGTCTCTTCCTCACTCCTAAACACACACCCCAAAATCCTCTTCGCCTTCTCATTCGAGGCCCCAAATGCCCCCTCAGGCAACGAATTCGTCCCAGGCTTCCCAACGGGCGTCCTCTCCTCCAGCTCCGGGATGTTCTTCCTCAACACATCACAAATCCCCTGACTGCTGATAGCCCTCGCACAAACGATAATCCTCTCGCCCCCTGCTTTCGGCTCCGTCAGAGCCTTCACATGCGCAACCGCAAGATCCCTCACATCAACATAAAGATGCAATCCATTCGCCGGCAGCGCCGCATCTTTCTTAGAGTTAACAAACTGCTGATAAACCCTAGCATTGCTCTCCCCAACCTCCGCGATGCTTTTAATGGTATGCGCAGCCGGGCCCCAAATCATCGGCGGGTTAATCGAAACGAGATCAAAAGCCGGCTTTTCTTCCTTGACGAAGTTCCACGCTGCCAGCTCAGCAAACTTCTTGCTCGCGCGGTAGCCGTGTGCTTTTGTTCCGCTTAGAGCTTGCGGGTACGTGATCGGGTTCCAGTCTTCTGATGTGTAGATTTTTGCCGGGTTAGACGCAACGGGTGCGTCGAAGTCGAGGACTGCTGCGCAGCTGGAGGTGTAGATGACGCGTTTTACCGAGGGGGCGTGGGACTTGATGGAGTGGAGCAAAGCGGTTGTGCCTTGGATTGCGGGGTCGAGGAAGTCGGCGTTGGAGGTGATGTTGGCGAAGAAGAAGGGGGAGGCCTGGTGGATTACGGCTGTGAGGGGGGGAGTGGATTGGACTGCTGAGTCGAAGGCGTTGGGAGCGGTCATGTCGGGGACGATGGCAAAATCCATTTGGGAGGTGTATGTGGAGAAGTCTTGCTGGATTTGGGACACTTTGGCTTGGGAGCGGACAACGCTGCGGACGTTAAAACCGGACTTCAGGAGCTCTGAGAGGATGTGGGAGCCTAGAAAGCCATTGGCGCCGGTGAGGAGGACTTTTTGTGCCATTGTTTTGATTAATGGTTTGATTGAAATTGGAATATGCGTGTAGAAGAGACTTGAGAGGAACGTTTGTTTACAGGTGATATTTGGTATCGATGGAATAAAATCGATTCTTATTAGCCGATCGCCTAGAAGTTATACTTAAAACTTCGACGGTGATAATGTTATATCCAGTGTAACACCATGCATGATAAATATGCTGGCATTCAAAATGAAGCCCTGTGAGACTAAGCAACGCCATTCTTACGAACACCCAAGAAGAGCTGGTACATTGATGCGTCATGAATGCAAGTAAGAGCATACCCAGATCTATGGAATTTGTAAGCAATGTGGCATTACCCAATGAGGGAGGAGATGTTTCGACTTAACTGCGAAATACTGTCGGTGTTAATTTATATTTCATCAGGGGGTTCCAGCGAGTTCCGGGAATGAGCCTCAGGGGCTCGGAAATCGGATATGAGAACAATCTATATCCAGCGCGAGACATAATTGAACATTTATCAGCTCACTAATGGCGATTTCGTACTTCAGCGACTGCGCAGTTCTAGATGAGCAAAGCAAATGCAGCAATAATAAACACGATAGTGAAAGAAAACATGCGTCAAATAGCCTTGTTACCACTTAGTAAGCCCGCTGTCTCAAACTGCAATTGGTCTCACTCTCTATGGCCAACTCTAAATACGGGCACTTGGCCGCTCAATTGTCCTTTCCAACTCGTGTTCTGTTCTTTCTGGAGCAACTTGGGTATCATTTACTCGCTATCAGAGCTACTGCTATTGTTCTCTTCAACATCATCAGCTTCGTCAAAGCCTTCAAAGTCTTCAAGCTCAAGTGCATCATCTCCCTCAAATTGAGGCAGCATAACAAATGATTCTATACATGTTATGCGATTGCCCGTCTCATATGTCCCAAGCAGTTTACCAACTTCCTGTACCTCGTCGCTCTTTTTCGTCAAATCTGATGCAGGTAGTCTGAACACCTTGACCCCACCATCACTTCTTCCAGCTATGATGCAAATAGTCTTTTCTGCTCCCTCACCAACAACCATGGCCGTAAAGTCTTTTATTCGAGGCACTCTTTCGTCCGCTTTGGCATCCTTGCCTTCGTCGTCATCCTTAGAATCAACGACTGCGATCAATTTCGCTGAAGGGAGGGGTGTATCCCTTCCATTCTCGGCCGGTAGGGCTGTTGTCAAGTCCTCTGGGCGCGTAGAGTAGAACAGTATCCTCCCATCCTCGGTAGAAAGAGCTAGAACATAAATTTCTTTCTCTTCGTCGACTTGGACGTAGCATAACTGATGTATCTTCGACTGGTGTTTCTTGTCCCTGGGTTGGGGGACCACCTTGCACTTTGGTTTGCAGTCCATGCCAAATATCAGGGCTCCCTTGTCGAACCCAACACAAAACTCTTCTCCCGCATTCGTAGCTCCCCAAGCAACTTTTCTTCCTTCGCCACTGCTGAACTTCCCCTCTCCCACTTGACCCAACATCTCCCTCTCGAAAGTCAGGACTCCTGCCTTCTTTCCAGTGACCAGATTCCATAAACGCATACTTTTTTCCCCCTTGCCAACTGATATCATAAGCTTCATGCTTGGATGGACCGCAAAATCATTTACTCCACTCGGCGCACCACCCAATGGTGCCGTATCTCCGCTCGGTCTTCCAACAGGCTTCGGTACTGGAGCCTTGATTTCACTCAATAGACTCCAATCTCTCGTTCTTGTAACCGCAATTGTATTATCCTCCGCCGAACTCATGAGCTTGCTTCTAGTTGGAAAATACAACGCTGTAACAGAGCTGCGGTGCTGTGACAGGGAACCCAGTACCTTGTTTTGCGAGTTCTGAACACTGGCTTTCAAGGTACCGACGGCGGGGGCTGCGATATGAGAGGGGGTATGTGCGGAGAGGTGGTAGAGATTTATTCGTTCGTCACTGCTGCCGCTTGCGAGGATGACTTTTTGGGTTTGCTTTGGGACGGGTGCGGACGGTGGGGAGAGTGCCAGGCAGCGGATTGCTGAGTCGTGGGCATTGAAGAGGAAGGTGTCTGCGAAATCTACCCTGTCGTTGGGGGATATTGTAGCTGTAATTCCATGAAGAACTCGGTCGTAAGACCCCGCAACTATCTGGATGGTTGTCGAGGTTTGCGTAGGTTTTGGGGCCGTTGACTTGACTTTCTTGCTTGTAGTTCCAGTATTGACAGCAGCAGACTCGCCATTGTTATTACGCTTCCGTTTCGCCATGTTGTTTTTGTTTTGTTGGCCTTGTACAGCTTGCAATATCGCTGATGCTGAAGCGGAAAGGAAACTTTTTTTGACCAAGGAAAAAAGATTGCAGGGATTATGATACAGTAGCCTTGTCATCACGTGGTCCTCCACCAAACCTTTCAACGACTACGCGCATATGTCGCCGCTGTTACAATCTTCCTAGCAGGTGGCCGGCTTTGTAGGTGTAGATCGTATACCACGATAACTGACATATGCGATTATATTGTTCCACCTCATGCAAGATATTGAAGGTTCTGAGGTATCAATTCCTTTTTTTTTTTCAAGCATGATAAGGTTTACCGTAAAATTCTACGCTGACCGGAGCTCATTACATACTCTACTCTAAATGTCTAGTCGAAGATAGAATACCATATCTCCTTATATTTCAGTTAATCCAGAATGCCACGACCAATTGTAAAGGACGCTGAAAGCAGAAGTTTCTGACCAAAAAAGTGAGGCTTCTCCCAGCTTGAAAGTTTGGTTGCCTTCCATCACATTTTAAAAACCAAAAGGACTAGCTTCCCGCACCACAATCTTTTCAAAATTACATCTCGTCCCCCTAGTCGTTAGCTATCCTCCGTTCTCTGGATCAAACCCTTGCTGACATTCGACCGACTTTGAACTTGGGTGCCACCTCCCCTTCTTGAATCCTCGATATGACCGGCGAAAATCCCTCTGGGGAGTCTTCTTTCCGAAGAATTGAGGCATTAGGTACGTACCCATATTCTGTTCCGTTGAAATGCGTTACAATTTATCTCACACCCTACACACAGCCTTTAACTTGTGGAAAAAACTCTACCCAAAGACTGCCAAGAAATTTCTCGAAATCAGTCAAATCATGCATGAACACAGACTTCCACAGCACTGGAGCAACTTTAGGATTCCAATGGCGTTCCAAATCAGCGCTTCTGTAGGTGGAATACCTATGCGCGTTCTCTGAGCGGCTCGGTAAAGATGTATTTGTCTAGTAAGCTGGTAGAGCTCTGCTTTTCTTTCGGCTCTTCTTCATTCGAATACAGAAGTCTCACCTCTTTGATGCGGGAATGGCAGTTGCATTGATCATGCTGTCCAAGGAGAAACATAGAGCAGATAGAGACATAGGTTGCAGTACAGTGGAGGTCGCTAGAATGACCAGAAAAGCCATTACCCAAGTAAATCAGCGTTTTCCATCTAGCTGAGCTCGCTTAGGTTTCAGGGGCATTCTTATGCAACTGAAACGTCCACACTTGGTCATAAACACAAGCTTTAGAGGAAAAGGGCGGCAACAGCTGATCATAGATTGTGACTATCACAATTCGTCTTTCATCACGAACAATCCGCCCCCTTTTCCAGCCGACTCACACTCCCCGGCAACCCAAACGCAGCATGCCGTGCTTCCACACCCCCACCCAGCATTCCGAACATCAATCTCTGTTTCTCAATCTCCTTGACATCTCCCAAGCAATATCCCCGTGCAATGATATCTAGATCTCTATTTCTTGTCGTGGCCATAAAAGCGCTGAAATTTGTGTAATGATACACCCCATTCTCAATTAAAGAGGCGATGCCTATGCAAACTGCTGCAAACGATATAATTACCATGACACCATAAGATATGATGAGGTTTGTGCGGTTATACACATATACGTTCTGGGTATCGGTAATATTGATGCGACCCGTGGATATGCGTGTGAAGTTCGCGCTAGAGAGGGTGGAAATAGTAATATTGTTTGCGAGGTCCTCGATTGCTCTATCTAAAGTGCGATTCCTGCACATGTAAGAAGTGCTGGAAAAACTATCGCCGTGCCCGAAATGTCTGTACCAGTAGTTGTTGGCGAGTTCGTCGCAGGCTATGAGGCCTGTCTGCAGGATACGTGAAGTTGCTTGCTGGAAGGCAAGAGGGCAATCGTGGCGGCAGCTCGAATTACTGCTGATAAGGGTAACGTTGCCATTTAAGAGGTTGGTCAAGGAAAGGAATGTTGCTTCGGCAGCCTGGACGAAGTGGAACAGTTCCTCGAGATCGGCGCTACTGCCGTTGACACTTTGAAGAGTATTGCCGTAGCGCAGCCCGAAATCCAGGGACAGTGCGGAGGTTGTGGTTTGTAGAGGCACGGCATTACTTGTGTATGGTTGAATCTGTATATTCTGATGGGTCACGCGCCCAATACCGTTGGTGTAATTGAAGTTGACATCAAAGGATGCATTCACAACACTGCAGATAATCGCCTGTTCCGCGGTCTGCAGCCATAGTTGGGAGGCTTTTATGTTGGGAACCTTCCCAGTGATATTTGAGACTTCCCAGTTGTTAAACTTGTTGAGGATATAGGTTGCGCGATTGTAGCCACGGTCAGCTGTCGGGTTGAAAGAAGACATGACCATTAAATTATCATATGATTGTCCCGTGTATACTGATGAGGAATCCTGGGCTACATAGGTTGAGGTTTCGCGCTGGTAGTTTTCGGTGAAGATATCAAACAATTTTTGTTCTGCTGAAGTGGTCAAATTGCATTGTACCGTTGGTCCGTAGAATTGGACACTGAAAGATGAATTGAGAGATGGAGCTGGAGGTGGTAGTGCCGCGGCGTTGAAAGCTGTTTCTGTAGCAATTTTGAGCAGAAGTGCACTTGGGTCGAGAGTGAAATCTGTCTCAACTTCTTCGACCCACGCCCACGACGAACTGTTGTATTCTGGAAGTGGAATACTGCCGTTGGCAATAAACAATCGTAAGGCTGGAACAACTGACAAAGTAGTTGCTGGAGTGAGTCCACCGAGGAAGATCAACCTACCACCACGTTAGGAAGCTGCTCCGTGTTGTTAGCAAGAGAGACGTACCAAGGCAGAGCACCTAGCAAGTATGCAAGCCATGCTTCTCGGATGAGATGAAGGCTCCAGAACGAGAAGAGCTGAGAGGTAAGTGAGAAGACCTTGTTGAGGGTTTTGATCTTAAGAGGCTTCTTCTTTACTAAAGTCCAGGCGTATTGATTATAGGACTCCTTCATAGCGACTTTCATCGCAGCAAGAACAAATGCAACAAAAGCGTTCCCGGTTTGCTTGATAGTCTCTTGCCAGAAAGTGCCATCGGAGACAATTTGGCCTTCAAGATGCGCATACATAAAATGATGGCCAAGAGCGAGACCCACACCAGTCGCAAAAAAGAATGGTAAGTGTAAGGGTTCGCGATACCAGCGGATGCCCCATTGTGCCAGTGTTTGGTTTTGTGACTGTTCATTCACAAAGGTACCATCATTCTCAAAGGTTTGTGGATGGACCAAAGATTCCTGAGGAGACGCATCGTCGATCAGAAACTGGTCGGTCTCGGGGTGGTAATATTCGAGAGATATCACATCTGCCTCATCAGTCTGCGAAATGAAGTCTGGACGCTGGGGGACGTTCTTTCGGCGAATTTGATCCATAGAGAATGAAGATTTCCGCTGGGGACAGATTTCCAAGTAATTGAGGATGAAACCAAGAAGGCAAGGTGGGCTGGTTCTATAAATGTGGGAAACAGACGAAGGACGACAGCTATCATTGTGTGTGTGGAGGCTTAGAACCAAGGCTGCATCTGAGGGCGCATTAGTTAGGCAGTATATTTTCCCCTCATAGCCGAAATCAAGCCTCATCAAATTCGAAAAGATGTCGGATTGGTCATCCCGAGTGCCTCATGTCGAGAATCTTCGCTCGATTTCCCAGTCGCCTGGCTTCTCTATTTCGGCGCACACCACCACATATGCAAGCGACTAAGCCACCGTAGCCTTGCATGTCATACTGGCGGTAGTACTTAGGTACAAAGTAGGAGCAGATTGACCCCTACAATTGACCTGGAGATTTATTGCCCAAGACAGGAAAGGAAAGGGCAAAAGCAGGGAGTAAGGACGCCATACGATTTGTATGCCGACAATATGTTTCAAGCGCATTTTAAGCTTCTGGGATTTAAGTGTAACGTCTAAATAATAATCGAGTATACCTAGCCAATTCCATTGAATTCAGGGGTTTTAGAAGGGTAGAATGGAGGGGGGGTGTTGAGGGTTTAGATATTTTCTTCAGTATAAGTATATTAATAGCATCTAGCATATTAACCCACCCCAAGTTCAAGTATCGCAAAGTTTAGAAGTCCATACGTCTAAATAAAGCAACAGTGTATCAAAGAGGTAAAGATCCACAGGTCTTGGCGTCAAGCTGACCATGAGGGAGGGATGGTACCTAGTGGATGGGACCCATTCATGTCGAACAGAAGGATGGCGACTTCGTTGTAAACTCACTAGACGCACTAGACTTGGATATATGCTTTTGACGCCATGATCCAATGATAAGCTCTTTGCCTCTTACTTTCTAGGGAGCAAAATTTGAGCCTCACTCACTTCCAAACAAGGAGTAGAGTATGCAAGGGCAAAAGAGAAATCTAAATTTCATAAGGTTGCAACAAAGATTCGAGACCGCAGAGGCTTTCTAGCCCGCGATCTAGATACGAAAGGGTGGAAAAGTAAAATAACTTTCAATTCGACTGTGTTCTGCTGTTGAGGCATGCTTGAATACCCACTTGGGTGAAGGATAACATGAGACTTCTTCCATTCAAATAGTCGGAGCTTCTTTACAAAAAAGACATGATATTCAAATAGTAACCCCAACTCACTCCGTCCAACTACTCTACTCCAGCTGCCCAATCCAGCACAACAGTATTACCACCCAAGTATTCAAGATAACACTTATCCTTCTTATTCATCCTCTTAAACTGCATCGGCTTCTCCTCGACCTCTACCTCTGGCTCTTCAAGCTCCTCAGCAGCAACGTCCACTATCTCCGCGTGCTCAGCCAGTTCCGCAACAGTCTCCACCATCCCCTTAAGCTCCCTATCGCAAGCCCTTCTTGACTTCAGCAACAGCTTGCCAATATCCTCTTTCGAAAGCTTCTTGAGATCTTCCCTCTTCACAGCCTCCAAAACATCCCTCTTGATCCAATAAACCCTCCCCAGATCCATGCCCGATAAGTAGCGCGTGTAATGATTAATCGCAAAGGAGTCTCTGATATTGGCATCCTCATCCCACCACATATTCTTATCCCAAGCCCCCGAGTTGTCAAGCAAGCTCTGAACCCACGTCAGACCCTCCTCACTTGCATATCGACCAGACTCGAAGTTCCAGCTCCAGGTCTCGCGGTCATCGCAATTGACGCTCCCTAGAATGGCGCGGAAGCCGAAGACTCGGCTGAGACACTCAATTAGAAGATGATCGGATGTCATTTCTTGCAGGCGATCGATTTCGCCGCGTGGGGTGGTGTGGTAATACTCGCCAAAATGATTGTTGACCCATGTTGTAGGATATGGTGGTTCGCGATCTCCATAAAGGTTAGGGATGCCGACGACGTTTCCGTCGATCCATTTGTAGATCTTGTTGAGATCGCGGATCAGAGTGACTTTCTTGAGCTTTGGGTACCTGAGGATGAAGCTTCGGAGGAGATGGTACCAGGCTTTTTCATCGGGAGGTACTAAGGAGACGTCGAGTGTCAAGTGCGATAGTTTTGTGAAAGGGATGAGGGTGGTAGTTGTGAAGCTGGGGTAGCGTTTGAGGATGCCGTCGCCATTGGGGAAGATGTTGAATGTTGTGAATCGGTTTGATGGGTGCTCGAGTAATCTTGTAGAGGTTAGAAAAAGTCGTTAGGTGTGAATAGAGACCTACTTGAACTCAATACGGACGTTTTTGATGAGATTCTTGGCTTTTGGGGGCATTCTCATGATTTTATAGTTATTTCTCGAGGAAATAACGAACTCGTGGACCTGAGCCATCACATCGAGGGCATAAATGTACTGCTCAGTGCCTCTCAACGCCTGAATAATGGCGGGGGACTGCCCTGTCCACACGCCAGCAAGGACATAGCCATAAATCTCATTCTTCACGTTCTGGGGGAGCGTCTCCAAATGGTTCACTCCCAAACTAGAGAGAGACGACGATGAGTGACCTGAAGCGATGGATGTCATCTCCGCTGAGGCCAAGCTTGCAGTATAACTCTTAGGCATATTGGGGTACGCCATATTTGTACCCGGGTCAGATTGGAAAAGGTTGAAAGCTGGGAAGGAAACAAATACCGTTAATCACCGCTTGTAAAATGCAGCTATTCTCTTTGCCAACAACAAAACGGACGGCTAAGCGCGCTGTGTTCTATGCAAATCCAGACCGCCACAAGCGCAAGCGAAGTTTTGTGTGAATACAGCCCGGTTTTGGGATAGGAGAAAGGCAAACGTGGGTGGCAGTGAGAGGAGAGCCAATGGCCCCAGAGCTCTGGCTTGCATCCATGCCTCTTATAGCACAAAGAAAAGACACAGGAAAGATTGATAAGCTGTCACATACCGTGGATGAAAGGATTGAACTTGGACAATCTAAGCACTGAAGTGGTTGAAGATGCCAGTGATAAGAAATGAATTGTGGCTCTAATCTGCCGTCCAGAACTTCAACTTATGTTCTTTTGTTAAGCTCAAGACCAAGTTTGGAAGAACCAGAAGCATGCTGGGCAAGCAATCCATAACGCAAAAGATAAACTCACGCTCAACCGCCCAAATGAAGCCACTCGCGTGCAGACCTCCCCGTTGTGTCCATTTACCCACCCACCCCAGAAGGATGTCCAACTTCATTCATAGCCCTAGAAACACAATCATAATCTCACAGTACAGTGATTGAAGCGTATCTAGGGCTAATAGAAGTTAAAACAAGCACTTGCAAGCAATTCAAGACAAAATAAAGCAGAATATGACATGGACAATAACATATGAAAACTATTCAATCCTAGAGCCGCCATTTCTCTGCCCATTCACCCACTCACCAAATCACAAACTCATACCTACCTGCAGCAGTCCTGAAAGCGAACACAAGAATCCATGAATCCTTTATACACAACCCTTACCCTTAACCTCAACGCAAAACTTCAAACCACATTCATTCTCCATCATATCATAGCCTACCAGAAAGGCAACTGTCAAATACTCCAGCTTCGAGGTAAAGAGCACAAGAAACTTTCTGCCTCACCACAAACATCCCGTGGACGGATTCCCACTCGGGATTACACATACTATAAGTAAGATCCTGCCACCTCAGCATGGCATCCTTGTACCGGTAATATTTTCAAACAACTTATCATCCGATGCCAATCTCCGCACCAAATTATCAACCAAGGGGTCCTCATCTCTTCTCTTCTCGACTTCAAGCAAAGGAAGATAAAATAAAAACTAGACAAGCTCCACGAGCAGTACCGTACCCCAGAATATCCAGAATATCCAGAAAGTGAAGATGAGGTGAGGTGTCATCAGACGTCGCGCGCGTTGTTCATTCATCCTTCATTCAATCGTTTCGGCTCGTCGCGTCCGCGTTCTAGCTTAGATTCCTCCTAATCACGTGTACGCGGCGAATTTTGTTTCCAATACAGTACAGCAATACTTGCGAAGAAAGCTTAAATGGAATGAAACCAAAGGACTGTCCCGGGGGAAGTAAGTGCCGGTGTCGGGTAAACCCCACGTGCGGGCCGTTTCCTGTGTCAGCTTTTGATTCTAGTATACAAGTACGGAGTAGTCCAGCATCTAGGTTTAGGAGGAAGGGGTTTACCCGGTAGAGGGGTATATGTGAGACGTCGCTCGGAGGTTGGAATGGAGGGGAGGGGTAGCCTTGCTTCGCCTTCCTGCTGGCAAGGCTGCTACTGCAAGACTCTTCGATCTTTCCAGAATCTTTAGGTGGCTACTGTATTGAATACTCTCTTGACCTTTAAAAAGTATACCAAGTCTCCTGGAAAAGGTTGGTTCTCATATGCTTTTTTATTTCCCTTTCTATAAATATCACATACACGTCCGCATGCTACAATCGCACAAAGACGCCCCATCTATACATACATACACCCAAGCCAGTGTGCGTGCGAGTGCAAAAAAAAAAACCAAGTCCAAGAGTTGCCCTCCACTCTATACTGTATCATCTCGTTCCCCTTGCCCCCAGTCACCAATCTGAATAAAACGTAAAAAGAAACGAGATGAAGGAGGGCTTAAATTATATACCGGACACATGCTGTTAAAGGAGAATGAATGCGAATTGTCGTTAGGAGATCAAAAGCACAGCCAACTAACCAATGTTAGTCTGCTGAATGGCGTGTCCGAGGATTATAACAAGATAGTGTTCTCCAAGCCGTATTTCTCCTCCTGCTGAAAGGGTTGGTGTGTGCATACTCAAACACGTACGCCACCAACGACGTTCTTAGCGGCATCGATGTAGTTCTTCGGGTCGTAGCCAAGACCAGTGTTTGGTGCGATGCCTCCAAGCAAGATAAAGATGACTGTGATGACGAGAGCGAATGTGACCAACTTGCGGAGGACGGGTCGGTTGGCGCCAAACTCTGCCCATCGTCGGCCACCCTCTTGGATGTATGGCTTCATTTCCTTCTGGCCAAGCTTGTAGTAAAGCATGCCCATGATAGCAATGCTGTAGCCGAATACTTGGAGACCGGAAAGCTTGGTTCCCCAGATGAGGATAGATGCGGCAACGAGAAGGATATCCTTGAGTACACCGCAGAGTGTAAGGACGAGACCAGAGGTTTTGCCAATCTGGAAATTCGCAGTTAGTTTCAAGGTTTGGAGACGAGATGGGGATAGCCTACCAAGAAAACGACGGAAACGTTCAACAGGAATGCGACACATGCATTTGCGAAGAAGGTTCCCAGACCAACTGCGTAGACTTCAGACATCTGAATGTAGGGAACTTCCCAGAAAAGAGCAATGGTCAAGTTCATGACAGCGCAGACTGGCGCAAAGTAGTACAATGACACTAGAGGATCCATCTTGAATTCGGATCCGTTGAGCAACCTTTGTACCATGCAGATTCTGACAGCTTCGAACACGATCCCTCCCATTTGGTAAAGGAATCCAATCAGAACGAATTCGATCTCTCCAAATGATGCCAAAACGACACCAATGACGATGAATGATACGTTGCCCAACTTCTTGAAATCCGGTTTCTCAATTCCGAGGACCCAGCCTGCGATAAGAACTGCGACGGGGGTGGTGGCCTATTGGGACAGAGTCAGCAATTTCGTCGCGTGAAGATTCATTGTACACGTACCTTGAGCATCTGGATGAAAGAGACGCTCAAATACAGGTATGTCAAGTTTCCGCAAATCAAACTCATAGAGAAAAATGCACCAATTGGAACAATTGCTCTCAGGTAGACTCGGCCAGTCATCTTAACAGTTTTACGTCCATCGAGAAGAGTTGTCGTTTTCGACATGATCTGCGTCATGATGGTTGCGAAGACAAGATGCCATGCTGTGAGGAGGATCGGGTAATCTTTGTCTGGCGTCAGCAATGCAATCTCTAGAATGTTATGTTGGAGGCGACGTACGGAACCCGAGGGTTGATAATATCCATTTGTTAAAGAGAATAACGCTAGAACTGAGGGAGATCCAAACTCTGTGTTTACGTATCAGCAGACAATTCGGACTGCAAGGCAGCATTTTGGGGGAACCCTTACACGACGTAGAAGGCAGGATGAATTCCATTCGAGGCCGGCTCCTGCAGCTTCTCGACTTCTGGGTTGACGGTTGGCAGAATTGGTGCATCATTGCCTCTGGGCGACTCGCCGGAAATGCGGACCTTTTCTTCACCCATCGTGGTATGTTTGAAGATGTGTTATGTGTTACTGGGCCTGGAAAACAAGAGAAATCCGCGATCGCAATGAAGGAGCACGGTGCAAATGGACGTGATAATGAACGGATGACAGATTCAAGAATTGCTTGCTTGCTGTCGAGAAGATAGTTCTGCGTGGGTGCAGTGCAGAAGAGAAGAGGAGAGGCGAGGAGGAGAGAAGAGAAGAGAAGGGGCGACGTTTGCGATGGATGGAAGTTGTCGACGATGGGCTGCGGAGAGAGAAATGTGGTAAGAGGCAGACAGGGCAGTTTGTAAAGGAGTTGTGGTGTGGTTTCAGGGTAGCAGCTTGGATTTGAGAGTGGCTTAACCTGAACCGCCAAACCCAATTCGATGGGCGAGTACCTGGTCGACCCGATTTTCTTATCCGCAAACACGCACACGCGTAACCCCCACCCCCCTCTCCTCTTCCCTTTTCTCGCTCCGTAAAATCTTGATGGAGCGAGTTCCACCTTTTCTTTATGCTAAGTGTTTCACATGGTCTTTGTTTTGATTTGTAGTGGCAGATCTGGACGATCTGGTCAGAAAAACCATCCGATTAATCATTTGCCTAAAATGCACAGAGTCGTCGGAAATAGGCGCGGCAATTCGTCATTTACCTACCTACCTAGGTCCTAGCCTCCTAGCCTCCTAGGCACTTGTAGCCAAGCACGTCCAAAATGCTTATTTTTCTTTTCATCTTTAAACTTTCGGAGTAGATACGTCAGTATCCAGGTACAGGACTTTATGTAGATCTGTTTCAGATCTGTTCGATATATACAAATAGAAGTAGAAATACAGTACGAATACCCACGTCTAGACTCTGCACAGGTTCGTCTGCTTTGCCTTCAGATGACTGGGCTGGGCAAAAGGAGTGAACATGTTTCCCTATGACTACAACCGATCACTAACCTTGCCCTGCCTGCTCTTTCGAGATTTCAAGTCTGCAAGAGAGCTGCTTCTGAGCTTGTTGATCATCTCAGAATCGAATTCAAGGCTAGTCAATCAGCACCGGAAATGCAATAAGCCTCCTGCAACGGAATCCGGCAGGCAACATTGACTGGTACAAAGAGGTAAAAAATCGACTGGCCATCACAATTGCAACCGGAATCTTCGTCAAGCCATTGGCTGGTGACTCGAGGAATATGGTTGATGGTGCATACCGCGGTGTACAAGATTGCCCTCATTTACTGTTGTGGAGACTCCATAGATTGTGGAAGAGTTGGGGAGAGACAGGGGCGTAGCAGCATGTCAATGTCATACAGGACGGAGAACTTGTACTGAAAATCTCTCTCAGACTGGAAGATACAAAGTTTTGCAGCTTTACATCGTAGCCTCGAAAAATAAGGTGCTGATTCAAGCGTCACGTCAGCGTTAGAGTACGGAAGGTCAGCCTCCTCGGTCTATATTAAGGATCAAAAGAGCTGTAAACATTATTGGGTTGGTGAGGAACAAAGCTCGCACAGGTACCGGTGCAACTCAACTGACAGGAGTCATGTCCTCAGGAGCGGTCAAGATGAAAAGGGGCTGGCTGGTACTGGTAGTCGAGTTGGATGCACATCACATGTTAAGGATAGAGTATAGGACAGATTTGCACGCAGGGGTAGATAACTGGCCAATAGATAAGCGCAAAGAGGCGAGCCACATTTTCTCCTGTCTTACCCATGTCCGTCCATGCCCACACATACATACCCTTGTTCCAAAGGGGTAATCTAAATCTAATAATTCACCCCCCTCGATTTATACCCATCTCAAGTCTGCTTGCTTGAAGCTCGAGCTCGTTTGTTCAAGTGTCTACTCTACTTTGTACATATCGCCTCTTGTATCCGTACAGACTGTCAAACCGAGAAACTTGACACGACACCTTTCTACCCCACCGAACTCTGCAAACCTTCAAGCCTACGACCCCGCCGAAGACAACAACAATCATGGCTCCCGCCGATATGTGAGTACAGCTCTTGCCTCGACCATTCGCCCGTGTAAACAAAGCAAGCTCTTCCTGACACCATTCCCTCACAGCAATGTCGACGTCCTTGTCATCGGCGCTGGTCCAACAGGTCTCGGTGCTGCGAAGCGTCTAAACCAAGTTGTGAGATTCTCTCTTCACCGCCAATATCGAACAGAGTAATTGACCCTCAACATCAGGACAGCGCATCATGGATGATTATTGACTCCAACGAGACTCCCGGTGGTCTGGCATCTACAGATGTCACTCCCGAAGGTTTCGTAAGTCTGCCGCTTTTCCATAGGAAGAGACAATAGCTAATGACCCTTCAGCTCTACGATGTTGGCGGGCATGTTATCTTCTCCCACTACAAATACTTCGACGACTGCATTGACGAGGCTCTCCCTAAGGCCGAGGACTGGTACACACATCAACGTATCTCATACGTGCGCCTAAAGTCACTCTGGGTCCCATACCCACTCCAAAATAATGTCTCCATGTTGCCACAAGAGGAGAAGCTTAAGTGTGTTGATGGAATGATCGATGCTGCTCTGATTGCTCGTACCGCCACCGAGAAGCCCAAGGATTTTGATGAGTGGATTGTCAGAATGATGGGTACTGGGCTCGCAGACATCTTCATGAGACCATACAACTATAAAGTCTGGGCTGTCCCCACTACCAAGGTGAGCATGCACCCCAAATACGCACAAATGCGGGGGAGTTGTACTGATGGATTTTATAGATGCAATGCCAATGGCTTGGAGAGCGTGTTGCAGCACCAGATGTCAAGACCTGTGTCAAGAACGTCATCTTGAACAAGTCTGCAGGCAACTGGGGTCCTAATGCCACCTTCCGTTTCCCTGCTCGTGATGGAACTGGTGGTATCTGGATTGCCGTTGCAAACACTCTGCCCAAGGAGAAAACCCTCTTCGGCAAGCAGGGCGAGGTCTCCAAGGTTAACGCTGATGCCCACACTGTTACCTTGAAGAGCGGAAAGACCATTGGATACAAGAAACTGATTACTACAATGGCTGTTGATCAACTTGTTGAGCAAATGGAAGACAAGGAGCTGGTATCTTTGAGCAAGGGTCTATTCTATTCATCCACTCACGTTATTGGTGTTGGAATCAGAGGTGCCCGTCCTGAGAGAATTGGAGATAAGTGCTGGGTAAGTCATTAGCTCTCTTCTAAAAATGGTGTGCTAATCAAGATACAGCTCTATTTCCCAGAGGATGACTGCCCATTCTACCGAGCCACCATCTTCTCTAACTACTCCCCATACAACCAGCCAGAAGAGTCTGTGAAGCTTGCAACCCAATCTATCGCAGACGGCAGCAAGCCCAAGTCCACCGAGCCCCAAGAGGGCCCTTACTGGTCCATCATGTTGGAAATCTCAGAATCCTCCATGAAACCAGTTGACCAGGCCAACCTTATGAGGGACTCTATCCAGGGTCTCATCAACACCGAGATGATCCGACCAGATGATGAGATCGTCTCTACCTACCACCGTCGTTTCGACCACGGTTACCCCACTCCATCGCTAGAGCGTGAGGGTGTTCTCAAGGAGCTTCTCCCCAAGCTCCAAGCCAAGGACATCTACTCCCGAGGTCGTTTCGGAAGTTGGAGATACGAGGTAAATAATTTATTTTCTGTTCTCCCTTGTCCTGCATTGATAGTTCCAAAGAATGATCCATTGTCTCGGCCCTTGCTCTTTACAGAAGTATGATGCTAATTCGTCGTAGGTTGGCAACCAGGACCATTCGTTCATGTTGGGTGTGGAGGCTGCTGACCACATCGTGAACGGTGCCGTTGAATTGACTCTCAACTACCCGGATTTCGTCAACGGCCGCCAGAACACGGAGAGACGACTTGTCGAGGGTGGCCAGGTCTTCAGCAACAAGGCTACTAATAAGGCTGATGCTGCTGGTGATGCCAAGGTGGTCGATATCGAAGCCAATAAGGCCGGTATCCCTGTTCGGGACAGAGCTTCCTCAAAGACTTCCTCGAGCGCTCACGCTAGAAAGTCATCTAAGAGTGTCAAGTAGACATGGCTAGAGCTAGATTTCTTAGGCTAAAAGAATCTGATGGGACTGAGATTATGTTTACACTGGGCTGGATGCATTACGGTATGATGCAAACTTGCTGATGGAAAAAACGTGTGCGGTTTTGTTGTGAAGATACACACATTTGCTTTCGAGATGCATCGCAAAGGGGATACCTCAATTTTGTAAGCGGTTCTTACATTAGTCAAGCATAGAAAAATAGATGATGGCCTTTTTCACAAACAGAAGCAGATGTTATCGTGTGGGAGGTATTGAAGTAATAAGTATACTCGAGGTAATGATGTGCAGTAATGGCAGATAGTACGGAGTACAGTACGCACAGAATATGTTAGAATTGTGGCGGTGGCTGAAATATGTGAGAAATATACCGACAAGTACTGTATAGAGTGAGTACGCGACTCGAAGCAACTCGAAGCAAGTCAAACTGCCAACAGAAAGATTTCCAATCTGCTTTCTACGGAAATGATCAGATAGGATCCTTTTTATTGGGCTTACGAACTTACGAACTCTTCCATTATTATCTAGGTTGTTTTCATCCAATCTCGGATCCTTTAAATTTTCCCAATACGTCATTTCCGACTTGGATTTACTCACAGGAAGTAGGTAGAGAGTCTAGACACGCCTACACCACAACACTACTCTACACTACCTACAGGTACGGTACGGACCACGCCGCGCAAAGAACAACATATTGTTTTTAGAAAGCCTGCGTAAACACAACGAGACTTGAAGATATGACTTGAAGCGCGAAAAGGGCAAGCGCGTAGTGTAGTTCAACCAGGCCAGGCCAGGCATGCCCATGGATGGAAATGTTGCCCCGGGGGACGATCATCTGGATCCGCCCGCGAGACTGTATGAGCGCCTACGCCAGATTTCGGGGTACGAATGGGACGAGGATCTAGAGCCTTTTCATTCAAGTTTTGATAATTGGTAAAGCCTCCCCTCTATCTATATCAGACACTGGAAAGCTTCCCATGCTGATGCTGTTTGTATAGGCACGTCTTCGGCATCAAAATCCACTCACCACAACAAGATGCGAACCACCACCCCCACGAAAAAGGAAGCCATTCCCGCTCTCGGCCAACCTCAAAGCACAGATCTTCGCCCTCCCTAAAGCCTCGTAGCAGGAAAACAGATGCGAGCGAGAGCGACAACGACACGGGCGATGAGCGAGTCTTACACGAGCATAGCACCGTCGTTGCGCGCATCTCCATACACGCCCTGCGCGAGGAGCGTACATACCACATCTGCAAGAATCTGATCAAGTCCGCAGATCCGGAAGGGGACCACATAGTTCGGCCCTTGGAAATCACTCGACTCGCGAGCCAGCAAGGTGATAAGGGCCCGATCGTTGTGTGTATTTTCGAGAACCCAGGACCGAATTATTTGCCGAGGGTTATTGATTATGGCCCTGCGTGGTATACGGGCCGAAAGGTGGGAGACGCATTTGAGGCCTTTAGAAATGACTTCATACCGACGGAAAAGGTGCCGTTGCAGACCTTCCTGGATTTTGCGATTGGGGCGACGGAGTGTCTTGAGATTCTGCATCATGGTCAGCGGATTGTGCATGGGGAAATTAGAGGGGATGCCTTTCACATGAATCTGGAAACGGGGAATGTGAAGCTTATCAACTTCGGTTCTGGCCTAAGGACGTTCGAGCATGGCCTTACAAGCACGGGGTGGTCTGCCTTGTCCAGGGAAGTGGGTGCGAAGAATAAACTCTCGTTCATGAGTCCGGAGCAGACAGGACGCATGCCTGCCGAACCGGACAGTCGGACGGATATATATTCTCTAGGGATACTCTTTTGGACTATGCTTACACAGCAGGCTGCTTTTGAAGGCGAGACGCCGATGGATATTATCCAGGGAGTTTTGGGACGCCGACTTCCTACTGTGTCGAGCATCAGAATCGATGTCCCAGATGTCATCGGGAGGATCATTCAAAAGATGACTGCGAAATCTATTGGTGATCGTTACCATTCAGCTAGTGGCCTACGACACGATCTCGTAGAAGTTCGAACGCTTTTGGGGGCTGGGAACTCTGCGGCACTTAAACACTGGCAAATCGCTACTAAAGACGTCTCTTCATTCTTCATATTGCCGACAGTCATGATTGGGAGGTCAGATGAGCATGACGAAGTGGTCAAAGTCATTGATAAAGTTTCACGGCGGCACATTGTTGGTCAGAAGCAAGATGTCTTTAGCATATCTTCTTCATCTAGTCTGTCCCAGGACCGTCTCGACGATCTGAATGCTGCAAATACTGCAATCCTCGAAACGTCCAGTGAAGAGGTCACGAACTCTCCTGGGCCGTCAAAGTCAAACTCTATTAGTACCGGTGGTCTTTCAGGGGAACAAAGAGACCATAGGAGTGGATCAAGCCACTTGAGGGGGGCACCAAGTTCTGCGGAAAACTTGGATTTCTCAAGCGACCTCAACTCCTTTCGGAGTGGATCAAGCCAATTAAGACCCCCAAGCTCCGCGGATAATGTAGAATTTTCTGGACGATCAAGTGCCATGCCAAAGCCCTGGGAGAAAAACAACTCGCTAACTATGGACTCGAGGAGTACGCGTGACAGCATGAATTCAGAAGCTGGAGTTGGCGGAGGTACGAGATCAAGTTCGGATAGCGTGGGGAGTCTGGCCAACAGACATAACACTCAAAAGTTCCACCGAAAAGGGCGCTGCGAGGTTGTTGGCATTTCAGGGGCTGCGGGTTTGGGAAAGAGCTGTCTCGTACACTCTGTACAGGTTGAAGCGCGCCGGAGAGGTTATTTTGCTTCTTCAAAATTTGACAGGGCAAAGAAAACCCCTTTCGGGCCAGTTCTGAAATTGCTATCCAGTCTTTTCAAACAGGTATTTTCCGAGAGCAACACAGACACGCCTTTTCACCAAATACTGAAGCAATACGTCAGACCAGCCTGGCCAATGCTACACAAACTCCTAGGCCTTCCCGAGTTTCTGATCGGTGCATTGCCCACTGCGACTAAATTTAAATCACACCGTGCGCCTGAGTCAATACACTCAAGCTCAGCGTCCCAAGCATACAACAAGAGCGTAAGATCCGACTTTAATAAACTCGAATTGTCATCGTCAAGCTCCCATGGTAGTCTTTACAACAAGGACCCTGGCACCCAAAACTCGCAGGACTTCCTCCGAGCTGGCTCATCAACCAAATCCATGCGGTTAATGAACACTTTCCTGGACGTCTTACGTGTGTTCACGCAGCATAAGTTCATCTGTGTCTGCTTAGATGACCTGCAGTTCGCAGATGATGAATCCCTGGATCTGATAACTCAAATTGTCGCGGCGAGGATGAAGATGGTGATTTTGGTCACTTATCGACCCGATGAGATCCTCCCGGAGAAAATCAAAGGAATCATCGAACCTCCAAATACAGAGGGTATCAGTTTGGGCGCCCAAATCACTATCGTATGTTAGTGCTGACATTTCTACAGAGTATATAAAAATGGGTGGTGTTGGTGTCACTCGAATTACCTTAAAGCCCCTGACTGAAGACGATATCGTTACATTTGTGGCTGCGACCCTCTGTCGATCAAAAGAAGACGTCATTCCCCTAGCAGCAGTAATCCAATCCAAAACGGCTGGCAACCCATTTTATATGAGAGAAATGCTCGATACGTGCCACCGAAAGCAATGCATATGGTACGATTACAAGCAAAGCAGCTGGTGTTTTAGCTTGGATAGAATCTTCAAGCATTTTCAAACGGAGAATTACTATGAAACGCTAAACAATGACTTCGTCACAAGCCGCCTTAATGAATTACCACCTGCTTCAAGGGCGATATTGGCATGGGCATCGATATTGGGAGCATCGTTCTCGTTTGAACTGATCCAAAGACTACTCAGTGGAGAATTTGACTTTGAGGAGATGGGCATCGTTTCACCGGAAGACTTCAAACCCTATGCATTGACGTATTCTCAAGAGGAGGCTGTCGAAGGACTTCAAGCGACAATCCAAGCATATATAATCGTTGCTACCAACGACGATGATCGCTTCCGGTTTGCTCATGATCGGTATAGTCAGGCGGCACTATCTCTTGCTGAATGCAATGCATCGAGAATGCATTTCATAATCGCACAGACGCTCCAGAAGTACTACTCTTCTCAGGAAAGAAGTCAGGATGATACGGCTATGCATGTCGCCAAGTCTGTAAACATCATCAATGAGCGTGTGCTACATAGGCAATCTTTCAGGAAGCTCTTATTCGACGTTGCACAATCTAGCGCTGAAAATGGTGCCAGATCTACAGCGACCAAATTATATACCAGTTGTTTTGCCCTCCTCCAAAAAGATCCATGGGAAGAGGGCGCTCTCGACGTCTATTACGACGAGACTCTTCAGCTGTATGTTAGGGCGGCGGAATGCTATCTTTACCTGGGACAATATAAAGACGCTAAGCGCCTCTTGGCCACTGTATTTGAAAAGGCAAGGACTCCTGTCGACAAGGCACCTGCTTGGGTGCTCCAATCAAGAGTCTTTGCTCAAGAAGGTGACTCGCCAGCGGCTTTCCAGGCTCTGAAGCAATGTCTTCTTGCCTTGAACGTTGTTGTCGATGATGAGCCCAGCTTTGAGAAATGCGACTTGGAATTCGAACGTTTGTCTTTCAAGATCCAGTCAATGGATTCCAATAGTCTGGTAACAAAGCCGATGGCGAAAGACTCGAATATTGCTGCGGCGGGTGCTGTCTTGGTAGAGACTACAAGTGGTGCATACTGGACAGATAGTTTGATCTTCTATCAGTTTACCTTGGTCATGGTAAACATGCAGTTGACCCAAGGAAACTTCCCTCAGGCAGGTATGGGATACTTGCATCTCGCATCGATCGCAATTACCCGGTTCACCATGATCAAGTTCGCAACTGAGATGGGCAGCATTTCCTTGGAGCTGATGAATCGATGGCGAGACCCTTATACCATGGGTCGAGGTGGAACCATTTATTCGCTCTTTGTCGGTCATATTGACACAAACCTCCAGCAGTCGCTCAGACAGCTAGAAGGAGCTTTGGAATATGCTATCCAGGCTGGCGATCGGATCTCTACGATCCTGAATTTCGGACTTGTTGCTAATCTCAAGTTTTTCGCCTCGGAAAATATGGTGGATCTTGAGAACTTCATCCAGTATGGCTGCGAAGAGATACATAATTGGCAATTCGACCCTAGGGGCGGCACGATGGCTATTGCTATTCGCCAGGCATGCCGCGCGATGCAAGGAAAGACTGTTACATATAGCGCGCTGGATATTATGAGCGACGAAGCGCACGACTCATTGCAGTACAAGTTTTGGTTGAGAACGACACTCAGATCCTCTGACCGCTCACTTTTCTTCTATGAGGGCTTCGAAATGATTCCGCTGGTCTTGTATGGCTATTATCCGAGAGCTATTGAGTTGGGAGACGCTTTGCTCAAGAACATTGACCTCGTATGGTCTGCGAGGAATACCCGGCAGGTTATGTTATTTCACGGATTGGCTCTATGTGGCGTGATGTGGAGCAAGTTGTCGCACCCTCTGCGTGCGCTCAAGGAAGATCAATCAGTCGATGTTAGAAAAAGCATCGCAGTCACTCACCAACCTTCCGAAATTGATCTTGCTAAAGAGACTGCCGATGTGGTCAAGCAAGTGATGTACCTGAAAAAAAATATCGAGGACTGGCAGACTGTCAATGATGTCAATTATGTGGCTTGGTCGACATTGCTTGCTGCTCAGATTGCCGAATTGGAGGATGACCATGGCAAAGCTTTGGCCTACTACGAGAAATCGCTGGATCACGCTTCATCAAATGGCTTCATTTTTGAAGAAGCTCTTGGCAATCACTTGTTTGCAAGTTTCTTCCTCCGAGCCGGTTCTAGGCGGGCCGCAAAAGCGTCGTTGCGAGATGCCGTCCGACTATTTCGGCAAATCGGTGCTATTGGAATTGTCAAGTACATCGAGGATGAGCACAGCCTCTTGTTGCAAGGCCCAACCCAAAATATGCGGACTGCAGAAGCTGGTTGCCAGACCGACTTTGCTGGAGACTCGGCGCCTGTGCGGTATAGGACACTCGAAGGTGACGAGGATGATGAACGCCAGCAAGCTCGTATTTTGATTACTGAGAGCAAGGGTGACAGGATTGATGCTTGGCAAGGAGGGTCGGCGCGGCCTGATGCAGGTTCTGGACTGCCTGCTCTGGACATGTTGGACCTGACGTCAATTCTCGAAAGCTCTCAAGTCATCTCAAGCGTACTTCAGGTTGACCAGCTTCTCAAGACCATGTGCGAAATTATTCTGCAAAATTGTGGTGGCCTAGCAACTTCAGCAGCTATCGTCGTCGAGGAGGATGATCCAACTCCTGGCTGGAGCATTGCCGCCAGTGGAGATCCGGAAAGAGGTGCCAAGGCTCACATTCCTGGACTTCCTCTGCGTGAAACTCCTCTTGTGGCTGAAGGCGTCATCCTGTACTGCACGCGTTTTAGAGAAACTGTGTTCCTCTCAGACATTCTCCGTGATGAACGATTCAGTAACGTCACCGAGGCGTGGTCGGCGCGAAATCCCGTTGGCAAATCAGTAATCGCTATACCAATTGTTCATGGCGATAAGCCTCTTTTGGGTGTTCTGTACCTCGAGGGAGAGGTAAATGCGTTCACTGACCGCAACCTTACCGTACTACAATTGCTAGTCAACCAGATTGGCATCAGTTACTCTAATGCACTGACGCTGAAGGAGGTCAAGAAGGTTTCTGCTTTCAACACTTCTATGGTCGATATGCAAAAGAAGGCGCTCAAGAAGGCCAAAGAAGCTGAGGTCAAAGCGAAGAAGGCTGAAGCGGAAGCACTTGCTAGTGTGAAGCTAGCCGAGGAAGCTGCCAAAGCGAAGTCTATCTTCCTGGCAAATGTATCGCACGAGCTTCGGACGCCACTCAACGGTGTGATTGGAAATTCAGAGCTTCTGAGGGATTGCAATTTGAGCAAGGAGCAGTCTGAGTTGGCAGATTCCATTCGTGTCTCAGCTGACCTGTTGCTCACTGTCATCAACGATATCCTTGATTTCTCGAGGATGGAGGCCGACAAGATGGAGCTTTGTATCGAGTCATTCAAGCCTGATGAAATGATCCGTGAGATTGTACGATCTGTATCTTACAGCTATCGCGACAAGAAACGGCTCAAGAACATCGAGATCCTGCAGGACGTCAACCTACCGGATCTGTTGATCTATGGAGATCCCGTGCGGTTACATCAAGTGCTGGGAAATCTAATAGGTAACAGTATGAAGTTCACTGAGATGGGCTCGATCACTGTCGGTGCACGGTGCGATGAACAGACCAAAGAATCAGCCACCTTGACATTCTGGGTCAAAGACACCGGCATCGGCATTCCATCTCAGAAGCTTGTCAAATTGTTCAAACCTTTCAGTCAAGCGGATGCTAGCACAGCTCGAAAATATGGGGGAAGTGGTCTTGGTCTCAGTATTTGCAAATCACTCGTCGAATCCATGATGGGAGGCCATATCCACCTCGAAAGTATCGAGAATCGAGGAACAACCGCCTGGTTCACCGTTACCTTCAAGAAGATAGATGAATCAACACAAAAAACTCCTACTCTCCATAATGGCATGGAACAGCGACGGGATCCAATGGCCAAATATTCGCCCGTCGTGCAGTCTACTGCTGCGTACTCAGACTACTCGCACATCCCCCGGGAAGAACTACGTATCTGCGTTGCGGAAGACAACCGCATCAACCAAAGAATTGCGATTCAATTCCTTCAGAAGTTAGGTTATAAACATGTCCACGCCTACGACAACGGCCTCGAAGCCGTAGAAGGGCTACGGAAGAAAGCAGAAGAAAATGAACCGTACCACATAATACTCATGGACGTCCAGATGCCCGTACTAGACGGCTACGAAGCAACAAAACTGGTCCGGCGCGACCCAGTCGAAGTCGTGCGCAGCATACTTGTAATTGCTATGACGGCCTCGGCGATCCAAGGTGATAGAGAGAAATGTCTTGATGCTGGCATGAACGACTACCTTGCAAAACCGGTCCGTGTAGGCGTACTGCAGAATAAATTGGATCAGTACTTAAAACAGGTTAGTTCTCCCCGCCCCCCACCGTCCACTCTATTTTTTATTTCACCTGAATCTAATAGAATGCAACAGCCACACGTCGATATACCTAGTATGTATGCAACCGCGCGACAGGTTGCGAGTAGCGTTCTCAACGACTCAGCATCTCAGCATCCACCTGCCCCTGTAGATAATCCAAATCGGGAGAGTAGTGATCTGACGATGCAGCTACGACGACATGGGCCACTGAACGACGATGAGGAACCGAATTCGGAAACTAGGTCTGGCAACGCGGCTCTGACGGAAAATGGGAGGGTGCAGGACGTGGGAAGGGATAGCAGTGTTTTTAAGCAGGATCCGAAGAAGTGATGATGGGATTATTTTGAATTGGCGTGTATAATTGATGGGATAGAGTTTGCATGGCATGCCGGGGACACACTACGTATACATATACCCTCGCTTTTTTTGCTTTTGATTAGCGGGGCGTTGGGGTTTGTCATGACTGGTTTGGAGGATGAAAGGGGTACATATGAGTAGTGTGATTTTTTAAGGGGGTGGGATGAGGGGGAATGATACCAGACGGTGTTACGTTCAGGCCATACATAGCATTAGAGACGTTTATGAAGCCCTGCATTGTCGCTTGTTTCTCAAGACCTTAGCTGTATATGCTATACTTAATTCGATGACGGACTGCTGTCTTGACATTGATAGCAATCGATCTATCCAGCTGTATTGAATAAATGAATGAATGTATATCTGCTTGGGTGGCAGTACGGGGATCAAGGCCGAGAGCAGCGAATGGATTGAAGTATGGTGCATTCATAATTGCAAGGGCGATGGTAATGGCGACGGCGACGGCGGTGGCGGTGGCGGTGGGAGTGTGAGTGTGAGTGTGAGTGTGAGTGTGAGTGTGAGTGTGAGTGTGAGTGTGAGTGTGAGTGTGAGTGTGAGTGTGAGTGTGAGTATGT